>NC_068295.1:649113-664113 GCF_025860055.1 Xyrauchen texanus
GTGTGTGTGTGTGTGTGTGTGTACCTGTAGATGCAGTGCTGGTCTGTGAGATCTGTATTGTGTGTGTGTGTGTGTGTGTGTACCTGTAGATGCAGTGCTGGTCTGTGAGATCTGTATTGTGTGTGTGTGTGTGTACCTGTAGATGCAGTGCTGGTCTGTGAGATCTGTATTGTGTGTGTGTGTGTGTGTGTGTGTACCTGTAGATGCAGTGCTGGTCTGTGAGATCTGTATTGTGTGTGTGTGTGTGTGTGTGTGTGTGTGTACCTGTAGATGGAGTGCTGGTCTGTGAGAACTGTATTGTGTGTGTGTGTGTGTGTGTGTGTGTGTGTGTACCTGTAGATGCAGTGCTGGTCTGTGAGATCTCTGGACTGCTGTCGCTGTTGTTCTGTGTGGAATGATGGAGCTGAATGGCCTGCAGCTGCTGTGGCATCCCACCACCTGACGGGCACACAAACACACTGTATCACATGTACACACTCACGAGGGGTGCAACACTGATGCACAAACATGTTTCCTGGGAATCTTTTCAGTGTCTATAAATGTATCGATTCCTTGTACTCTCAAATACATCATTTGTAACACAACTGCGGGATTAATATAAATATGAACAGAAACCATAATCAAACAATAAATATTGAAATGGTTTATGTTTATTTAAATATTAAATGATCATCATTTTAAACACGTAATAATTGTTATAGTTATAATGGATTTTGATCTGGGACTGACACAGGAATAAAACAGTCAGATATATACATTAAATACAGAAGTACATAAAATAAATGATGAAGGCCTCGTAAACATTTTTAATGTGACCTTCATATAACAACAAGAAAAAAACTATAAAATCAACCCCTGGGACATAAAAGTGCCTTAATCTGAAGAAACAACTAAAACTGAATATTGACTAAAGCTGATTGTGTGACAAACACAACAGCTGAACATCACAAACACTTCAGCATCACTCAACACTAATAATATTAAATAATAAATGTTTCACAACACTCAGTGTGTTTGTGCTCCAGACATAAGAACACTCAAATCATGTGTGTTGCTTTACTTACAGATCACACTTACAGTGTTCACCTGAAAAAAAACCCATACACACACAAACACACACAGACACACACACTCTCTCACACACACACTCATACACACACACTCTCACACACACACACAGACACACTCTCACACACATACACACACACTCTCACACACACACACACACACATACACTCACACACACACACACACACACACCTGTGAGAGAGACAGTGGCGGGCAGACGGAACACAGCTTGTTGCCCCTGATGTGTTTGTGACGGGGTGGATGAGGTGGTTGAGCTCTGAAGGGCGAGTGAATGCTGCTGCAGCTGACTCAGAGGAATGGTGGAAGTTCGGGCCGAGCGGACTGCCTGGTGAAAACACAAAAAACTTCCATAGATCACCATGTTTTTCTGGGCCTTAACACGGTGCTAAAACAGAATTTCTATACATATTTATTTGTTTTATTATTATTTTGTATTAAAAACAAATTCTCAGGCTTCAAAAGTTATAAAAGTTCAAAGTTATAATGAAATTCAAACTTTAAGTTTTTTTGTTGTTGTTGTTTTTAAATGCTGTGTGTCAAATCGATTCAGCTGTTGTCAATTTCAAGTCAAGTCAAGTCAAGTGGTTTTTATTGTCGTTTCAACCATATACAGTTAGTACAGTACACAGCAAAACGAGACAACGTTCCTCCAGGACCATGGTGCTACATAAAAAAACAACAAAGGACC
Source organism: Xyrauchen texanus (assembly GCF_025860055.1). Taxonomy (NCBI): domain Eukaryota; kingdom Metazoa; phylum Chordata; class Actinopteri; order Cypriniformes; family Catostomidae; genus Xyrauchen; species Xyrauchen texanus. The sequence continues at coordinate 650,891 of NC_068295.1, forward strand.
AACATAGGACCACATGAGACAACACAACGAAATAAAATACCTATATAAACTACCTATATAAAGTGCACGTGCAAACATGTGCAAAAAGTACAGGACAGTACAACAAATTACTGACAATGAACAGGACAATAGACAGTGCAGCGCCGACCAGTACTCAGTAGTGCAAAAAGATGACAGTTTCTAAAAATGTAAACATAACATACTATGAGATAATGTTCTATGCACATAGCAGTTATTGAGGTAGCAGACAGTTACAACAGGAGCGCTGCATATACGAACATACAGAAATATTCTGTCACACTTTAAATATATCTTATAAAATGTAAATGTCAGAATTTTAAAACTCTTTTTTTGTGTTGGGCATAAATGTAACTATGTAATGTAACAATGTAATCTAACGTAATGTAACATAACGTAATGTAATCTATCTAACGTAATGTAACAATGTAATGTAATCAAACGTAATGTAACATACCGTAAAGTAACATAACGTAATGTAATCTAACGTAATGTAACATAACGTAAAGTAACGTAATGTAATGTAACGTAAAGTAACAATGTAATGTAACATAACATAATGTAACGTAAAGTAACGTGATGTAACATAATGTAAGGTAACATAATGTAATGTAACGAAAAGTAACATAACGGAATGTAACGTAAAGTAACAATGTAATCTAACGTGATGTAACATGTTGTAATCTAACGTAATGTAACGTAAATTAATGTAACTGAATGTAACGTGGTGTAACAATGTAATCTAATGTAACGTAACATAATGTAACGTAATGTAACATAACATAATGTAACATAAAGTAACAATGTAATCTAACATAATGTAACTTAATGTAACATATTGTAATCTAACGTAATGTAACATAATGTAACGTAATGTAACATAATGTAATCTAACTTAATGTAACGCTGATTGAGAGATATTCCTCAAAAGACTGTTGTATCATATTTAACACATGGATTTCAAAGGGGCTTTTCAATATAATAATATACAATATTTGAACCAAGCACAAGTTGCTTATATTCATCAAATCCTCATTTTAAAATATCAGTCACAATATAATCATTACTGTCACGTTTACTTTATTAAAATCAGCTGTCATTTATCCCAATATAAGAGTCACTTTTCCTGCAAGTCATTTTAAATAGATCGATATAAACATTGAAACCACTTTTCCACAAATAACCACTAGATGGTGCCATAAACACGTGTAACGTACACACTATAGGTTGCTGCTCGTCAGCTTGAACAGAGAGTGAAACAGAAGCCGTTGTGCATCATATTTAATACACTTAGCGCTATAGGGTTCATTAATATATGAATATACTCTATAATATAATTAATAATATGACTAATAATTAATACAATCATGCAAGAGCAGTGTCCCTACATTATATATTTTTTATAAACCTGTTATTATTGTCTTAATATTAAATAAATATGACAATAAATCTTCCAATTCTGTAGAATAATGACCGCCGTTATTTATCTCGACAACAGTTTTGCAGAGAAATGAAAGTTTTTATATTAGGGTATAAAACTCGTGATTCTGAGTTAGCTTAAGATGATGGAGCAGGTTACATACACTAATCAGAATCATGTTTTGTTGTTATGCTTTCAGGTTAAATGTGTGTATAAATGACTTGTATCTATAATGATTCTGTCATTTGTCATTTTTGTCTTTATTAGTTCATGTTAAAGTGTCCTGCAGCGTGACAAAAGCATTTTTCCAAGTACTAATATTCAATCTTGCAATGATGCAAGAAGAAGAAGAAAATCAAAGCTGTGTGTGTGTCGTCGGGTTGATGCACAGCTGTTAGCGGGGTAATTTAAAGCTGCGTGTGTTTAAGGAGGTGACGGCGGTGTGCAGATCGACTGATGCAGGAAACACTCACAGGAAGATCGTCAAACTGCATCTGCTCGCTCTGACCACACGTTTACCAGAAATATCTGAGATCCAGCGAATAAATCCTGCACCCACTCATGAGAACTGAACATACTGAATACTGCATATAGAAATATAGAACAAATCCTGTCATCATTTATTCACCCTCATGTGGTTCCAAACCGGTACGATGTTCACTCTGCTCCATATGATAAAGCAGGCAGTGATCATTCATAATTATGTGTGACTCAACATGAGATGTTTCACTTACAACAGACACAGTTTTCATTTTGTAGTGAACAGAGTCTTGATGACATTTAAGATCCCAAGATTCACGGCTGTACTGTCAGTTTATGACGGGTCACAGCTGCTCATGAACCACCGTTAGATTATCACTCGACCACAGGCCGGCTAAATGTCATTGAATATTCATTTGTGCATATAGACGGAGCTTGCCAAATCTCTCCTGCTTTTGTTGCTCATGCAAATGACTCTTCCTCCACAATAGCAATCAAAGCCACTGGAGACACGTGTGTATTACTGCCAGCGCTGCGGAGTGAATGTAACTGAATGAGGTGAATGAACACTTCAAACGCAGCTTATAAAACACACACAACATCAGCCCAACCTCTTTATTCTGCACAGAGGTTAATGTTATTCAACCAGGAATAAGTCCCACTTACATGACTAATAAAACATGAAACTAGTGGACAAACTGCTCTTTGTTTTGCATTGCCAAGAAACAGAGATGATGCGGTCTTACCACTCCAATTCTTCTGCTGTTAATCTGCGAGGATTATAGATTCACATTTAACATTAATGGGATTAAACTCAAACCTGTGACTGCACATGAATCATTACTAGAGGTTAGGCCGATAGTGGATTTTGCAGCTAAGTTGGAGGGAAAGGCCGATAACTGATTAATCAGCCAATAGTTTTTTATAATCAATTTGTAGAATAATAAAAATGATTGCTATGATAGGCACCGACATTGAGTCCAAAATGAATAAAATCCCAAAAGCAGTTTAGAGTACAACCTAAATCTGAATTATTAGAGGTAGACCGATATATCAAATATATAGATTAATCGGATTTACCTCAATTAGAGGTAGACAGATTGTTATGATGTGAGGAAACAGGAGAAGGCAGACGGGAATGTGGATCCAGATGCGGCTTTTATTGTAACCAAAAAACAGAATAAACAAAACACAGGCACAAAAGAAAGTCCTCGATGGGAAAAAGGGAAACTAAATACAAGAGGATACGGAGGGCGGAGAACAACAGGTTAACCACGGACGGACAGATGACAGGGTAACCTCGAGTGGGCTGACAGACAGGCAGGGAACACGGAGAGAGTAAGACCATGCGAGAGCGGAGACATAGAACATCAACGAACGACAACGGGAAGCGGAGAAAGCGGGGTTTAAATAAACAGACAAGGTAATGACAAAATAACAGACATGTGCGGACAATAACACAGTGATCAGGGCTGGGAGCGTGATCCGGGAATTGTGGAAAGTGTAGTTTCACACACGGACAGTGAGACTCAGGGCGGACAACAGGGAAAACGTGACATGGAACGGGATCGGTGACGGGTGAAACGGAAAACACGGAGCAGACAACAAGGAAACGTGACATAAACGTGATTAGTGAAACAGAGAACATAGGGCAGACAACACAGGTGTTGTATCGGATTTACCGATTAATCGGATTAACCTCAATTAGAGGTAGACAGATCTATCGGATTTACTGATTAATCGGTTTTACCTCTATTAGAGGTAGACAGATCTATCGGATTTACCGATTAATCGGTTTTACCTCAATTAGAGGTAGACAGATCTATCGGATTTACCGATTAATCGGATTAACCTCTATTAGAGGTGGACAGATCTATCGGATTTACCGATTAATCGGATTAACCTCTATTAGAGGTGGACAGATCTATCGGATTTACCGATTAATCGGATTAACCTAAATTAGAGGTGGACAGATCTATCGGATTTACCGATTAATCGGATTAACCTCAATTAGAGGTGGACAGATCTATCGGATTTACCGATTAATCGGATTAACCTCTATTAGAGGTGGACAGATCTATCGGATTTACCGATTAATCGGATTAACCCTCTATTAGAGGTGGACAGATCTATCGGATTTACCGATTAATCGGATTAACCTCTATTAGAGGTGGACAGATCTATCGGATTTACCGATTAATCGGATTAACCTCTATTAGAGGTGGACAGATCTATCGGTTTACCGATTAATCGGATTAACCTCTATTAGAGGTGGACAGATCTATCGGATTTACCGATTAATCGGATTAACCTCTATTAGAGGTGGACAGATCTATCGGATTTACCGATTAATCGGATTAACCTCAATTAGAGGTGGACAGATCTATCGGATTTACCGATTAATCGGATTAACCTCTATTAGAGGTGGACAGATCTATCGGATTTACCGATTAATCGGATTAACCTCTATTAGAGGTGGACAGATCTATCGGATTTACCGATTAATCGGTTTTACCTCTATTAGAGGTGGACAGATCTATCGGATTTACCGATTAATCGGATTAACCTCTATTAGAGGTAGACAGATCTATCGGATTTACCGATTAATCGGATTAACCTCTATTAGAGGTAGACAGATCTATCGGATTTACCGATTAATCGGATTAACCTCTATTAGAGGTAGACAGATCTATCGGATTTACCGATTAATCGGATTAACCTAAATTAGAGGTAGACAGATCTATCGGATTTACCGATTAATCGGATTAACCTTTATTAGAGGTAGACAGATCTATCGGATTTACAGATTAATCGGATTAACCTCTATTAGAGGTGGACAGATCTATCGGATTTACCGATTAATCGGATTAACCTCAATTAGAGGTGGACAGATCTATCGGATTTACCGATTAATCGTTTTTACCTCAATTAGAGGTGGACAGATCTATCGGATTTACCGATTAATCGGATTAACCTCTATTAGAGGTAGACAGATCTATCGGATTTACCGATTAATCGGATTAACCTCTATTAGAGGTAGACAGATCTATCGGATTTACCGATTAATCGGATTAACCTCAATTAGAGGTAGACAGATCTATCGGATTTACCGATTAATCGGATTAACCTCAATTAGAGGTAGACAGATCTATCGGATTTACCGATTAATCGGATTAACCTCTATTAGAGGTAGACAGATCTATCGGATTTACCGCTTAATCGGATTAACCTCAACTAGAGGTAGACAGATCTATCGGATTTACAGATTAATCGGATTAACCTCTATTAGAGGTAGACAGATCTATCGGATTTACAGATGAATCGGATTAACCTCTATTAGAGGTAGACAGATCTATCGGATTTACCGATTAATCGGTTTTACCTCTATTAGAGGTAGACAGATCTATCAGATTTACAGATTAATCGGATTAACCTTTATTAGAGGTAGACAGATCTATCGGATTTACCGATTAATCGTTTTTACCTCTATTAGAGGTAAACAGATCTATCGAATTTACCGATTAATCGTTTGTACCTCAATTAGAGGTGGACAGATCTATCGGATTTACCGATTAATCGGTTTTACCTCTATTAGACGTAGACAGATCTATCATATTTACAGATTAATCGGATTAACCTTTATTAGAGGTAGACAGATCTATCGGATTTACCGATTAATCGTTTTTACCTCAATTAGAGGTAGACAGATCTATCGGATTACCGATTAATCGGTTTTACCTCTATTAGAGGTAGACAGATCTATCGGATTTACCGATTAATCGTTTTTACCTCAATTAGAGGTAGACAGATCTATCAGATTTACCGATTAATCGTTTTTACCTCAATTAGAGGTAGACAGATCTATCGGATTTACCGATTAATCGTTTTTACCTCAATTAGAGGTAGACAGATCTATCAGATTTACCGATTAATCGTTTTTACCTCAATTAGAGGTAGACAGATCTATCAGATTTACCGATTAATCGTTTTTACCTCTATTAGACGTAGACAGATCTATCATATTTACAGATTAATCGGATTAACCTTTATTAGAGGTAGACAGATCTATCGGATTTACCGATTAATCGGTTTTACCTCAATTAGAGGTAGACAGATCTATCAGATTTACCGATTAATCGTTTTTACCTCAATTAGAGGTAGACAGATCTATCAGATTTACCGATTAATCGTTTTTACCTCAATTAGAGGTAGACAGATCTATCGGATTTACCGATTAATCGGTTTTACCTCTATTAGAGGTAGACAGATCTATCAGATTTACAGATTAATCGGATTAACCTCTATTAGAGGTAGACAGATCTATCGGATTTACCGATTAATCGTTTTTACCTCAATTAGAGGTAGACAGATCTATCGGATTTGCCGATTAATCGCATTAACCTCAATTAGAGGTAGACAGATCTATCGGATTTGCCGATTAATCGGATTAACCTCAATTAGAGGTAGACAGATCTATCGGATTTACCGATTAATCGGTTTTACCTCAATTAGAGGTAGACAGATCTATCGGATTTACCGATTAATCGGTTTTACCTCTATTAGAGGTAGACAGATCTATCGGATTTACAGATTAATCGGATTAACCTCTATTAGAGGTAGACAGATCTATCGGATTTACCGATTAATCGCATTAACCTCAATTAGAGTTAGACAGATCTATCGGATTTACCGATTAATCGTTTTTACCTCAATTAGAGGTAGACAGATCTATCGGATTTACCGATTAATCGGATTAACCTCTATTAGAGGTAGACAGATCTATCGGATTTACCGATTAATCGCATTAACCTCAATTAGAGGTAGACAGATCTATCATATTTACAGATTAATCGGATTAACCTTTATTAGAGGTAGACAGATCTATCGGATTTACCGATTAATCTTTTTACCTCAATTAGAGGTAGACAGATCTATCAGATTTACCGATTAATCGTTTTTACCTCAATTAGAGGTAGACAGATCTATCGGATTTACCGATTAATCGTTTTTACCTCAATTAGAGGTAGACAGATCTATCGGATTTACCGATTAATCGGATTAACCTTTATTAGAGGTAGACAGATCTATCAGATTTACCGATTAATCGCATTAACCTCAATTAGAGGTAGACAGATCTATCGGATTTACCGATTAATCGCATTAACCTCAATTAGAGGTAGACAGATCTATCGGATTTACAGATTAATCGTTTTTACCTCAATTAGAGGTAGACAGATCTATCGGATTTACCGATTAATCGCATTAACCTCAATTAGAGGTGGACAGATCTATCAGATTTACCGATTAATCGCATTAACCTCAATTAGAGGTAGACAGATCTATCGGATTTACAGATTAATCGTTTTTACCTCAATTAGAGGTAGACAGATCTATCGGATTTACCGATTAATCGCATTAACCTCAATTAGAGGTGGACAGATCTATCAGATTTACCGATTAATCGCATTAACCTCAATTAGAGGTAGACAGATCTATCGGATTTACAGATTAATCGTTTTTACCTCAATTAGAGGTAGACAGATCTATCGGATTTACCGATTAATCGGATTAACCTCAATTAGAGGTAGACAGATCTATCGGATTTACCGATTAATCAGATTAACCTTTATTAGAGGTGGACAGATCTATCGGATTTACCGATTAATCGGATTAACCTCAATTAGAGGTGGACAGATCTATCGGATTTAGCGATTAATCGGCTTAACCTCAATTAGAGGTAGACAGATCTATCGGATTTACCGATTAATCGGATTAACCTCAATTAGAGGTAGACAGATCTATTGGATTTACCGATTAATCGTTTTTACCTCAATTAGAGGTAGACAGATCTATCGGATTTACCGATTAATCGTTTTTACCTCAATTAGAGGTAGACAGATCTATCGGATTTACCGATTAATCGGATTAACCTCAATTAGAGGTAGACAGATCTATCGGATTTACCGATTAATCGGATTAACCTTTATTAGAGGTAGACAGATCTATCGGATTTACCGATTAATCGCATTAACCTCAATTAGAGGTAGACAGATCTATTGGATTTACCGATTAATCGTTTTTACCTCAATTAGAGGTAGACAGATCTATCGGATTTACCGATTAATCGGATTAACCTCAATTAGAGGTAGACAGATCTATCGGATTTACCGATTAATCGGATTAACCTTTATTAGAGGTAGACAGATCTATCGGATTTACCGATTAATCGCATTAACCTCAATTAGAGGTAGACAGATCTATCGGATTTACCGATTAATCGGATTAACCTTTATTAGAGGTAGACAGATCTATCGGATTTACCGATTAATCGCATTAACCTCTATTAGAGGTAGACAGATCTATCGGATTTACCGATTAATCGGATTAACCTTTATTAGAGGTAGACAGATCTATCGGATTTACCGATTAATCGGATTAACCTCAATTAGAGGTAGACAGATCTATCGGATTTACCGATTAATCGTTTTTACCTCAATTAGAGGTGGACAGATATATCGGATTTACCGATTAATCGCATTAACCTCAATTAGAGGTAGACAGATCTATCGGATTTACAGATTAATCGGATTAACCTCTATTAGAGGTAGACAGATCTATCGGATTTACCGATTAATCAGATTAACCTTTATTAGAGGTGGACAGATCTATCGGATTTACCGATTAATCAGATTAACCTTTATTAGAGGTGGACAGATCTATCGGATTTACCGATTAATCGGATTAACCGCAATTAGAGGTAGACAGATCTATCGGATTTACCGATTAATCGTTTTTACCTCAATTAGAGGTAGACAGATCTATCGGATTTACCGATTAATCGTTTTTACCTCAATTAGAGGTAGACAGATCTATCGGATTTACCGATTAATCGTTTTTACCTCAATTAGAGGTGGACAGATATATCGGGTTTACCGATTAATCGCATTAACCTCAATTAGAGGTAGACAGATCTATCGGATTTACCGATGAATTGTATATTAGAGGAAGACCGATCTATCAGTTTTACAGATTAATCGGTGCCGATAGTTGATTTATAGAACTATTGGTTATGCCGTTTTACACTATAACGATAATCCAAGAAGGAACTATCGGCACCGATTAATCATTACAACCAATATATATGTCTACCTCTAATTATTACCACACCAAGTTATTACATCTCTAAGTAACTATAAACAGCCTACAGGTAGAATTATGAGATATGATACTTAGTGGAAGAATTCATAAATGTTTGTTTACAGTTAGTGATTTAATGCCATGCCAGCTTAATGGCTATTTTCATGGTGAAAAACAAGTTAAAATACAATAAAGTTTAAAGTGATTAAAAATCTACACCACCGGTCAAACGTTTTGAAACACTTACTCGTTATTTATTATAATTTTTCTTTTTCACATTTTAGAATAATAGTAAATTCATCATATTAATAAATGTAAGTTGGTCTTTTATCATATCTGCTGTTGCAGCTGTTTTATAAAAAGCAAAGCCACGAGAGGCAGCGTGTTATTACACCATGAGCGCAGTACACACCTGACATGAAGGCAAATCCACTGGGCAGTTGCATCACTCCTCCGGAAGTTCCGCTCTTCAGTACCGTGCCATTGGCCGGTGATGGTGCTGGCGTTGCTGCTGGCAGAGGCGGGTGCCAGGTAGTTGGTGATGGGGAAGGAGGGGCCACTGCTCACCTGCATGCTGGTGGACGTGGTGGGAGCGGTGGGCTGAGCTTCGTGGTACCCGGCAGACTCAGCCACGGTGAAGGCCGGCTTCAGAGAGTCCTGCACAGATTAACAACAATTTCAATTATTCATGAACACTGATGAGCTTTTGTTCGAAACAGCTCTACATTATTAGAAGCTCTTACAAGCCTGCAGAAGCAGATTTAAGGTGAGACTGTAATTTCGGATGCTTTATTGTTACGAGTTTTATTCCCTCCAAAAGTGCTTAAATCACCCCATATGAGCCGTGTAAGGGGAAGTTCAGGCCCTGATACTTATATTGATTATAGATTAAAATTACAAAGCAACCTGGATATTCAGAGGCATAGATCAAATGTTGCAAATTTTTATAGGAAATCCTGTTCAAATTGCAATAAAATGAATGCTAAATATTAGATAACTATTTTTTATTGTGACTGGTAACCATGACAACAGGTTCTACAGAATTTTTGTATATATATATATATATATATATATATATATATATATATATATATATATATATATATATATATATATTTTTTTTTTTTTGTATATATATATTTGTTTTTATTTTTATTGTATATATATACACTCACCTAAAGGATTATTAGGAACACCTGTTCAATTTCTCATTAATGCAATTATCTAATCAACCAATCACATGGCAGTTGCTTCAATGCATTTAGGGGTGTGGTCCTGGTCAAGACAATCTCCTGAACTCCAAACTGAATGTCAGAATGGGAAAGAAAGGTGATTTAAGCAATTTTGAGCGTGGCATGGTTGTTGGTGCCAGACGGGCCGGTCTGAGTATTTCACAATCTGCTCAGTCACTGGGATTTTCACGCACAACCATTTCTAGGGTTTACAAAGAATGGTGTGAAAAGGAAAAACATCCAGTATCGCGGCAGTCCTGTGGGCTGAAAATGCCTTGTTGATGCTAGAGGTCAGAGGAGAATGGGCCGACTGATTCAAGCTGATAGAAGAGCAACTTTGCCTGAAATAACCACTCGTTACAACCGAGGTATGCAGCAAAGCATTTGTGAAGCCACAACATGCACAACCTTGAGGCGGATGGGCTACAACAGCAGAAGACCCCACGGGTACCACTCATCTCCACTACAAATAGGAAAAAGAGGCTACAATTTGCAAGAGCTCACCAAAATTGGACAGTTGAAGACTGGAAATATGTTGCCTGGTCTGATGAGTCTCGATTTCTGTTGAGACATTCAGATGGTCGAGTCAGAATTTGACGTAAACAGAATGAGAACATGGATCCATCATGCCTTGTTACCACTGTGCAGGCTGGTGGTGGTGGTGTAATGGTGTGGGGGATGTTTTCTTGGCACACTTTAGGCCCCTTAGTGCCAATTGGGCATTGTTTAAATGCCACGGCCTACCTGAGCATTGTTTCTGACCATGTCCATCCCTTTATGGCCACCATGTACCCATCCTCTGATGGCTACTTCCAGCAGGATAATGCACCATGTCACAAAGCTCGAATCATTTCAAATTGGTTTCTTGAACATGACAATGAGTTCACTGTACTAAAATGGCCCCCACAGTCACCAGATCTCAACCCAATAGAGCATCTTTGGGATGTGGTGGAACAGGAGCTTCGTGCCCTGGATGTGCATCCCACAAATCTCCATCAACTGCAAGATGCTATCCTATCAATATGGGCCAACATTTCTAAAGAATGCTTTCAGCACCTTGTTGAATCAATGCCACGTAGAATTAAGGCAGTTCTGAAGGCTGAAAGGGGGTCAAACACAGTATTAGTATGTGTTCCTAATAATCCTTTAGGTGAGTGTATGTGTGTGAGTGTATATATATATATATATATATATATATATATATATATTGTTTTTATATATATATTTTTTTTGTATAAATATATATTTTATTATTTTTTTTGTATATATATATATTTTTGCATATATATATATATATATATTTTTTTGTATATATATATAAATGTTTTTTTTTGTATATATATATTTTTCTTTGCCATATAGATAGACATAGATATTAATGTTGTGTATATACACAAAATCCCTGACTAATCTGGTGACTATATAGGCTATAAAAGCACAATTTGTTAAATACATACAGTAAATATAAAACACAGTAATGCAGCCAAGTCTCCGTCATTTCAAAATAAGAGTCCCCAGTAAATTCTGGGCTTGTTTATAGTTAAAAGTACCGCTTATGCACCACATAAAACAAGACAAAAGAAAAAGGAAAGAATACGATTTTATTCTATAAATCAATTGCAGTCAATCAGTCAGTCGACCTCTAAAGTATTCACTCATGTTTAATATTAGTTGGAGCATGCATGCTTTTTTGAGGCATTAATTGACAGAGATGCCTAAAGAAGAGATATAAAGTATGTCCACAGCACTATCCAGTAGTTTCTACTCTAACATGACCCGCCGTGGTGACTTTATTACACAGTATTTTACTAATACTCGTGCTTTCCTTCATGCAGTTTTTATGAGCTCATTTGAATTAAGAGGCTACATGGATCATTTGTGCTGTTCAAATGCATTTGTCACACTGCAGGACTATTAAACTGAGCTGCAAAAAAGCCAAAAAGGTGATTAGAAAATGTACAAGCTGAGTGTTACAACATTTCGCTTAAACATTGAAAAACAATTGTTTTGTGTTATTCGTCGAGTTCCCAGTTCCACGGGTTCTTCTCTGAGGAATAAATGTAAGCATATTCACCATTAAATGCACAGTCAAATAACATGCTAATAAAGTCCAACATCCATAAAACATGGCATGGAAGTGAAGTAGAGAGTATTATGTGTTTGAGAGTTTATATGTGACTGATTCAGTCGGTGAGAGGTTCAGAGATAACGGCAGCAAACTGACCAATCACATGTGTTATTAATCCACCAAAACATTCAATTCTTCACCAGCAAACCACGGCCAATCAGGACGTTTTATAACACTGACACTCTCAATTAATTAGGAAACATTCAAGTAAAACTAAAAATGTATGGAGTGGTGGTGGTCTAAGCACATAACTGGTAATCTGGTAATCAGAAGGTTGCTGGTTTGTTCCCCACAGTCACCACCATTGTGTCCTTGAGTAAGACACTTAACTCCAGGTTGCTCCGGGGGGATTGTCCCTGTAATAAGTGCTCTGTATAATACATTGGTACTCAGAAGGTTGCTGGTTTGATCCCCACAGTCACCACCATTGTGTCCTTGAGTAAGACACTTAACTCCAGGTTGCTCCGGGGGGATTGTCCCTGTAATAAGTGCTCTGTATAATACATTGGTACTCAGAAGGTTGCTGGTTTGATCCCCACAGTCACCACCATTGTGTCCTTGAGTAAGACACTTAACTCCAGGTTGTTCCGGGGGGGGTTGTCCCTGTAATAAGTGCACTGTATAATACATTGGTACTCAGAAGGTTGCTGGTTAGATCCCCACAGTCACCACCATTGTGTCCTTGAGTAAGACACTTAACTCCAGGTTGCTCCGGGGGGATTGTCCCTGTAATAAGTGCACTGTAAGTCACTTTGGATAAAAGCATCTGCCAAATGCATACATGTAAATGTAAAAAGATTTTGTTAAC
>NC_068295.1:671613-680738 GCF_025860055.1 Xyrauchen texanus
AATAAGGTAGCGATTAATGTAAATAAACAAACTCAGAAACTGGCCGTGAGTCGTGTGAAGTGACCCAATCTAAGAGGGAGAGATTGAAACGGCACCCCGGCTGATGCACACTCTGGCACGGGGACGCTCGTCCTTCACGGGTGTTTTCTGAAGCTGGACTGTAACATGACGGCTCGAGATGAAGGTTGTGAATCGTAATATACTGTAAGTGTCACGGTGACTCTCTTATCGTGAAGAAAACTGAGTGACTCCAGTCAGGTCTCCTTAGCAACCAAATTGTCCCGGTTGCTAGGGAGGGTAGAGTCACATGGGGTAACCTCCTCGTGTGGTGAGTTGTGTGTGGATCGTGGAGAGCAACATGAGTCTCCACCGCAGTGTCATGCACAATGAGTCACGTGATAAGATGCGCGGATTGACGGTCTCAGACGTGGAAGCTGGAAGTCTTGTCCTCCACCACCTGAATTGAGGTGAGTAATCACACACCACGAGGACCTACTAAGTAGTGGGAATTGGGCGTTCCAACATTGGGAGAAAAAAAAATTATAATATAGATATTTAGAGTTTCTTTCAGATAATGTATCATGAATATGAGTATATTTAGTCTTTACTGCACTGCTAGATGTATGAACAAGTAAAAAAATAAACTTATATAAAATACACTTTTATTTAAGATACGTTCTCTGAAAGCAAGTCTAAATATCTTATATGCTGCTACTCAGGTAAATGTATTTGGTTTTAAGGATTAAAAAAAAAGAGGATTTTTTTGCAGTTAATTTTGTGAAAGTATTCCTTTAATTCAGTGAATGTCATTTAGAGGTATTTTAAAAGATGATTTTATTCTCTTTATTGTTAGTAAGCACATTTAATACAACCTTATAAGTCGAAGCACAAGCTGAATAATCGGTTAACAGTTGACGATTAATCGTTGCAATAATCGCCGAATAGTCGAATAATCGTACATATGTAAGCAAAATGGACATTATAACTGCCTGAATGTATCCAAATCTAATCAAAATGTATCAAAATGTATCAGAATCTAATCAAAATGTATCAAAATGGATTGGAATGTATCCGAATCTAATCAAAATGTATTAGAATATATACAAATCTAATCAAAATGTATCAGAATGTATCGGAATATATCCGAATCTAATCAAAATGTATCAGAATGTATCGGAATATATCCGAAGCTAATCAAAATGTATCAGAATGTATCGGAATATATCCGAATCTAATCAAAATGTATCGGAATGTATCGGAATATATCCGAATCTAATCAAAATGTATCAGAATGTATCGGAATGCATCCAAATCGAATCAAAATGTATCAGAATGTATCGGAATATATCCAAATCTAATCAAAATGTATCAGAATGTATCGGAATGTATCCAAATCTAATCAAAATGTATCCGAATCTAATCAAAATGTATCAAAATGTATCAGAATATATCCGAATCTAATCAAAATGTATCAAAATGTATCGGAATGTATCCGAATCTAATCAAAATGTATCGGAATATATCCGAATCTAATCAAAATGTATCAAAATGTATCAGAATATATCCGAATCTAATCAAAATGTATCAGAATGTATCGGAATATATCCGAATCTAATCAAAATGTATCAGAATATATCCGAATCTAATCAAAATGTATCAAAATGTATCGGAATATATCCGAATCTAATCAAAATGTATCAAAATGTATCAGAATATATCCGAATCTAATCAAAATGTATCAGTATGTATCGGAATATATCCGAATCTAATCAAAATGTATCGGAATATATCGGAATATATCCAAATCTAATCAAAATGTATCAGAATGTATCCTAATCGAATCAAAATGTATCAGAATGTATCGGAATATATCAGAATCTAATCAAAATGTATCAGAATGTATCGGAATATATCCAAATCTAATCAAAACATCAGAATGTATCGGAATATATCCGAATCTAATCAAAATGTATCAGAATGTATCCAAATCGAATAAAAATGTATCAGAATGTATCAGAATATATCCGAATCTAATCAAAATGTATCAAAATGTATCGGAATATATCCGAATCTAATCAAAATGTATCAGAATGTATCAGAATGTATCGGAAAATATCCAAATCGAATCAAAATGTATCAGAATGTATCAGAATATATCCGAATCTAATCAAAATGTATCAAAATGTATCGGAATATATCCAAATCTACTCAAAATGTATCAGAATGTATCGGAATATAGCCAAATCTAAACAAAATGTATCCGAATCTAATCAAAATGTATCAAAATGTATCGGAATATATCCGAATCTAATCAAAATGTATCGGAATATATCCAAATCTACTCAAAATGTATCAGAATGTATCGGAATATAGCCAAATCTAAACAAAATGTATCCGAATCTAATCAAAATGTATCAAAATGTATCGGAATATATCCGAATCTAATCAAAATGTATCAAAATGTATCGGAATATATCCGAATCTAATCAAAATGTATCGGAATATTCCGAATCTAATCAAAATGTATCAAAATGTATCCAAATCGAATAAAAATGTATCAGAATGTATCGGAATATATCCGAATCTAATCAAAATGTATCAGAATGTATCGGAATATATCCAAATCTAATCAAAATGTATCAAAATGTATCGGAATATATCCGAATCTAATCAAAATGTATCAGAATGTATCAGAATATATCCAAATCTAATCAAAATGTATCAGAATGTATCCAAATCGAATAAAAATGTATCAGAATGTATCGGAATATATCCGAATCTAATCAAAATGTATCAGAATGTATCCAAATCGAATAAAAATGTATCAGAATGTATCGGAATATATCCAAATCTAATCAAAATGTATCGGAATGTATCGGAATATATCCAAATCTAATCAAAATGTATCAAAATGTATCAAAATGTATCGGAATATATCCGAATCTAATCAAAATGTATCAGAATGTATCGGAATATATCCAAATCTAATCAAAATGTATCAAAATGTATCGGAATGTATCCGAATCTAATCAAAATGTATCAGAATGTATCGGAATATATCCGAATCTAATCAAAATGTATCAGAATGTATCGGAATATATCCGAATCTAATCAAAATGTATCGGAATATATCGGAATATATCCGAATCTAATCAAAATGTATCGGAATGTATCCGAATCTAATCAAAATGTATCGGAATGTATCGGAATATACCCAAATCGAATCAAAATGGATCAAAATGGATCGGAATATATCCGAATCTAATCAAAATGTATCGGAATATATCAGAATCTAATCAAAATGTATCAGAATGTATCGGAATATATCCAAATCTAATCAAAATGTATCAGAATGTATCAGAATATATCCGAATCTAATCAAAATGTATCAGAATGTATCCAAATCGAATAAAAATCTATCAGAATGTATCAGAATATATCGGAATCTAATCAAAATGTATCAAAATGTATCGGAATATATCCGAATCTAATCAAAATGTATCAGAATGTATCAGAATGTATCGGAATATATCCAAATCGAATCAAAATGTATCTGAATGTATCAGAATGTATCAGAATATATCCGAATCTAATCAAAATGTATCAAAATGTATCGGAATATATCCGAATCTAATCAAAATGTATCGGAATATATCGGAATATATCCAAATCTAATCAAAATGTATCAGAATGTATCGGAATATAGCCAAATCTAAACAAAATGTATCCGAATCTAATCAAAATGTATCAGAATGTATCGGAATATATCCGAATCTAATCAAAATGTATCGGAATATATCCGAATCTAATCAAAATGTATCGGAATGTATCGGAATATATCCGAATCTAATCAAAATGTATCAAAATGTATCGGAATATATCCAAATCTAATCAAAATGTATCGGAATATATCCAAATTTAATCAAAATGTATCGGAATGTATCGGAATATATCCGAATCTAATCAAAATGTATCGGAATGTATCGGAATATATCCGAATCTAATCAAAATATATCGAAATATATCCAAATTTAATCAAAATGTATCGGAATGTATCGGAATATATCCAAATTTAATCAAAATGTATCGGAATGTATCGGAATATATCTGAATCTAATCAAAATGTATCGGAATATATCCGAATCTAATCAAAATATATCGAAATATATCCAAATTTAATCAAAATGTATCGGAATATATCCAAATTTAATCAAAATGTATCGGAATGTATCGGAATATATCCGAATCTAATCAAAATGTATCAAAATGTATCGGAATATATCCGAATCTAATCAAAATGTATCGAAATATATCCAAATTTAATCAAAATGTATCGGAATGTATCGGAATATATCCAAATTTAATCAAAATGTATCGGAATGTATCGGAATATATCCGAATCTAATCAAAATGTATCAAAATGTATCGGAATATATCCGAATCTAATCAAAATATATCGAAATATATCGGAATATATCCAAATCGAATCAAAATGTATCAGAATGTATCGGAATATATCCAAATCGAATCAAAATGTATCAGAATGTATCGGAATATATCCGAATCTAATCAAAATGTATCAGAATGTATCGGAATATAGCCAAATCTAATCAAAATGTATCAGAATGTATCGGAATATAGCCAAATCTAAACAAAATGTATCCGAATCTAATCAAAATGTATCGGAATATATCGGAATGTATCCGAATCTAATCAAAATGTATCAGAATGTATCGGAATATAGCCAAATCTAAACAAAATGTATCCGAATCTAATCAAAATGTATCGGAATATATCGGAATGTATCCGAATCTAATCAAAATGTATCAGAATGTATCGGAATATAGCCAAATCTAATCAAAATGTATCAGAATATATCCGAATCTAATCAAAATGTATCAGAATGTATCGGAATGTATCCGAATCTAATCAAAATGTATCAGAATGTATCGGAATGTATCCGAATATAATCAAAATGTATCAGAATGTATCGGAATATAGCCAAATCTAATCAAAATGTATCAGAATGTATCGGAATATATCCGAATCTAATCAAAATGTATCAGAATGTATCGAATATAGCCAAATCTAATCAAAATGTATCAGAATGTATCGGAATGTATCCGAATCTAATCAAAATGTATCAGAATGTATCGAATATAGCCAAATCTAATCAAAATGTATCAGAATGTATCGGAATGTATCCGAATCTAATCAAAATGTATCAGAATGTATCGGAATATAGCCAAATCTAATCAAAATGTATCAGAATGTATCGGAATGTATCCGAATCTAATCAAAATGTATCAGAATGTATCGGAATATAGCCAAATCTAATCAAAATGTATCAGAATATATCCAAATCTAATCAAAATGTATCAGAATGTATCGGAATATAGCCAAATCTAATCAAAATGTATCAGAATATATCCAAATCTAATCAAAATGTATCAGAATGTATCGGAATGTATCCGAATCTAATCAAAATGTATCAGAATGTATCGGAATGTATCCGAATCTAATCAAAATGTATCAGAATGTATCGGAATATAGCCAAATCTAATCAAAATGTATCAGAATGTATCCGAATATATCCGAATCTAATCAAAATGTATCAGAATGTATCGGAATATAGCCAAATCTAATCAAAATGTATCAGAATGTATCGGAATGTATCCGAATCTAATCAAAATGTATCAGAATGTATCGGAATATATCCGAATCTAATCAAAATGTATCAGAATGTATCGGAATATATCCGAATCTAATCAAAATGTATCAAAATGTATCGGAATGTATCCGAATCGAATCAAAATGTATCAGAATGTATCGGAATATATCCAAATCTAATCAAAATGTATCAAAATGTATCGGAATATATCCGAATCTAATCAAAATGTATCGGAATATATCGGAATATATCCAAATCTAATCAAAATGTATCAGAATGTATCGGAATATATCCGAATCTAATCAAAATGTATCAGAATGTATCAGAATGTATCCAAATCGAATAAAAATGTATCAGAATGTATCGGAATATAGCCAAATCTAAACAAAATGTATCCGAATCTAATCAAAATGTATCGGAATATATCGGAATGTATCCGAATCTAATCAAAATGTATCAGAATGTATCGGAATATAGCCAAATCTAATCAAAATGTATCAGAATATATCCGAATCTAATCAAAATGTATCAGAATGTATCGGAATGTATCCGAATTTAATCAAAATGTATCAGAATGTATCGGAATATAGCCAAATCTAATCAAAATGTATCAGAATGTATCGGAATATATCCGAATCTAATCAAAATGTATCAGAATGTATCGGAATATAGCCAAATCTAATCAAAATGTATCAGAATGTATCGGAATGTATCCGAATCTAATCAAAATGTATCAGAATGTATCGGAATATAGCCAAATCTAATCAAAATGTATCAGAATGTATCGGAATGTATCCGAATCTAATCAAAATGTATCAGAATGTATCGGAATATAGCCAAATCTAATCAAAATGTATCAGAATGTATCGGAATGTATCCGAATCTAATCAAAATGTATCAGAATGTATCGAATATAGCCAAATCTAATCAAAATGTATCAGAATATATCCAAATCTAATCAAAATGTATCAGAATGTATCGAATATAGCCAAATCTAATCAAAATGTATCAGAATATATCCAAATCTAATCAAAATGTATCAGAATGTATCGGAATGTATCCGAATCTAATCAAAATGTATCAGAATGTATCGGAATGTATCCGAATCTAATCAAAATGTATCAGAATGTATCGGAATATAGCCAAATCTAATCAAAATGTATCAGAATGTATCGGAATATATCCGAATCTAATCAAAATGTATCAGAATGTAACGGAATATAGCCAAATCTAATCAAAATGTATCAGAATGTATCCGAATGTATCCGAATCTAATCAAAATGTATCAGAATGTATCGGAATATATCCGAATCTAATCAAAATGAATCAGAATGTATCGGAATATATCCGAATCTAATCAAAATGTATCAGAATGTATCGGAATATATCCGAATCTAATCAAAATGTATCAAAATGTATCGGAATGTATCCGAATCGAATCAAAATGTATCAGAATGTATCAGAATATATCCGAATCTAATCAAAATGTATCAAAATGTATCGGAATATATCCGAATCTAATCAAAATGTATCGGAATATATCGGAATATATCCAAATCTAATCAAAATGTATCAGAATGTATCGGAATATATCCGAATCTAATCAAAATGTATCAGAATGTATCAGAATGTATCCAAATCGAATAAAAATGTATCAGAATGTATCGGAATATATCCGAATCTAATCAAAATGTATCAGAATGTATCGGAATATATCCGAATCTAATCAAAATGTATCAGAATGTATCGGAATATATCCGAATCTAATCAAAATGTATCAGAATGTATCAGAATGTATCCGAATCTAATCAAAATGTATCAGAATGTATCGGAATATATCCAAATCGAATCAAAATGTATCAGAATGTATCGGAATATATCCGAATCTAATCAAAATATATCAGAATGTATCGGAATATATCCGAATCTAATCAAAATGTATCAGAATGTATCGGAATATATCCGAATCTAATCAAAATATATCAGAATGTATCGGAATATATCGAAATCTAATCAAAATGTATCAGAATGTATCGGAATATATCCAAATCTAATCAAAATGTATCCGAATGTATCGGAATATATCCGAATCTAATCAAAATGTATCAGAATGTATCGGAATATATCCAAATCTAATCAAAATGTATCCGAATGTATCGGAATATATCCGAATCTAATCAAAATGTATCAAAATGTATCAGAATATATCCAAATCGAATCAAAATGTATCAGAATGTATCAGAATATATCCGAATCTAATCAAAATGTATCAAAATGTATCGGAATATATCCAAATCTAATCAAAATGTATCAGAATGTATCGGAATATAGCCAAATCTAAACAAAATGTATCAGAATGTATCGGAATATAGCCAAATCTAAACAAAATGTATCCGAATCTAATCAAAATGTATCAAAATGTATCGGAATATATCCGAATCTAATCAAAATGTATCGGAATATATCAGAATCTAATCAAAATGTATCAGAATATATCCAAATCTAATCAAAATGTATCGGAATGTATCCGAATCGAATCAAAATGTATCAAAATGTATCGGAATATATCCGAATCTAATCAAAATGTATCAAAATGTATCGGAATGTATCCGAATCTAATCAAAATGTATCAAAATGTATCGGAATATATCCGAATCTAATCAAAATGTATCAAAATGTATCGGAATGTATCCGAATCTAATCAAAATGTATCAGAATGTATCGGAATATATCCGAATCTAATCAAAATGTATCAGAATGTATCGGAATATATCCGAATCTAATCAAAATGTATCAAAATGTATCGGAATGTATCCGAATCGAATCAAAATGTATCAAAATGTATCGGAATATATCCGAATCTAATCAAAATGTATCAAAATGTATCGGAATGTATCCGAATCTAATCAAAATGTATCAGAATGTATCGGAATGTATCCGAATCTAATCAAAATGTATCAAAATGTATCGGAATATATCCGAATCTAATCAAAATGTATCGGAATGTATCGGAATATATCCGAATCTAATCAAAATGTATCGGAATATATCGGAATATATCCAAATCTAATCAAAATGTATCGGAATGTATCGGAATGTATCCAAATCAAATCAAAATGTATCAGAATGTATCGGAATATATCCGAATCTAATCAAAATGTATCAGAATGTATCCAAGTCGAAACAAAATGTATCAGAATGTATCGGAATATATCCGAATCTAATCAAAATGTATCGGAATATATCGGAATATATCCAAATCTAATCAAAATGTATCAAAATGTATCGGAATGTATCCAAATCAAATCAAAATGTATCAGAATGTATCGGAATATATCCGAATCTAATCAAAATGTATCAGAATGTATCGGAATATATCCAAATCTAATCAAAATGTATCAGAATGTATCGGAATATATCCGAATCTAATCAAAATGTATCAGAATGTATCCAA
>NC_068295.1:681238-716238 GCF_025860055.1 Xyrauchen texanus
ATCTAATCAAAATGTATCAGAATATATCCAAATCTAATCAAAATGTATCAGAATGTATCCAAATCTAATCAAAATGTATCGGAATGTATCCGAATCTAATCAAAATGTATCAAAATGTATCGGAATATATCCAAATCTAATCAAAATGTATCAAAATGTATCGGAATATATCCGAATCTAATCAAAATATATCAGAATGTATCGGAATATATCCAAATCTAATCAAAATGTATCAAAATGTATCGAATATATCCAAATCTAATCAAAATGTATCAGAATCAATCAAAATGTATCAGAATGTATCCAAATCTAATCAAAATGTATCAGAATGTATCCAAATCTAATCAAAATGTATCAAGAATATATCCAAATCTAATCAAAATGTATCAGAATGTATCCAAATCTAATCAAAATGTATCAGAATGTATCATCCAAATCTAATCAAAATGTATCAGAATGTATCCAAATCTAATCAAAATGTATCAGAATGTATCGAATATATCCAAATCTAATCAAAATGTATCAAAATGTATCGAATATATCCAAATCTAATCAAAATGTATCAGAATGTATCGGAATATATCCGAATCTAATCAAAATGTATCAAAATGTATCGGAATATATCCAAATCTAATCAAAATGTATCAAAATGTATCGGAATATATCCAAATCTAATCAAAATGTATCAGAATGTATCGGAATATATCCAAATCTTATCAAAATGAATCAAAATGTATCGGAATATATCCAAATCTAATCAAAATGTATCAGAATGTATCGGAATATATCCAAATCTAATCAAAATGTATCAGAATGTATCGGAATATATCCGAATCTAATCAAAATGTATCAGAATGTATCGGAATATATCCGAATCTAATCAAAATGTATCAAAATGTATCGGAATATATCCGAATCTAATCAAAATGTATCAAAATGTATCGGAATATATCCAAATCTAATCAAAATGAATCAAAATGTATCCGAATCTAATCGAATCGAGGACCATCAAAAGTTTCAAGAGACATTTAAAAACTAAAATTGATAGTTGTTCTAATCAGACAGGTTAAAAATGTTTGTTTTTTAGGGGCTTGTGCCATTTATGGTAATATTAATAACTTCACTTTTCAAGTCAAGGTCTTTATTGTCATTGTACAGGTACAAAACTATTCACTCGGTCATTGCAAGTTGTAAATGAAATATGTTTAAATGGAAAATATGCACTAAATAAAGAAAACTCAAAGTATTTGAACACTTAAAATCACTCTTAAAGAGTCTAAATGTCCGAATCTTAGATCATAATATGAAAGCAAGTGTCATCTGCACTCAGTTTCTCAGAAATAACTTGCAAAACTTTTAATCAGCTGGCGTCAAGGTGATTTTTATTGAACTACTGTATGCCACTGATATGGGTGAGTTTAGCTGAAGCAACAATCACAAAAACAGACCGCCATGACAGACGGACTTGGTATTGCAATGTTCGGAATGCATCGACTATGCCAAGTTAAAACGACTCTTTATGACAAACATCAGCCCGAGGTGGCTGACATACAGACAGAGGTACGGAGAGTAATGGGGTTTGGGTTCACGCCATGTTTAAGTGTGGGAGTGATGAAGTAGATAGTTCGACTCTAATGAGCGCTGGAGCTTAAACAAAACATACTGGCACAGAATTACAACACAAACACACAGCGTTCAGATGGACCGATGCCCACCAAGAGAGCGTTGAGTTCAGTAACAGACGTCCACATTGATCGTTCTCCATGAAACATCTCACCTCTGTAGTGACCAACAGAATAAACGATGCACCTATCACTATCTGATCAAACTCATTTACTAATGTCAATCATTTAAAAAGAAGACTTCAGATCGAAACGTTTCTGAAACGTTTCTGCAAATCAAAGGCTTGAAAGCTTGATGCAGTAGAGACATCTCCAGTTGCACAGCCGCCATTTTATCATCTCCACATAGGGTTGCCAACTGTCCCATGTTAGCCGGGACGTCCCGTATTTTGGCCGTAATTACGACATATAGTATATAGCTATAGTACCCTGTGTTATAGACCCGTGTAGTAAGTTTGGTGACCGTAGAAGAAACTGCCCCCACCACTTTTGTCAAAAGGTGGCGTTACAGAGCTCCCCAGCAACGCCCATGTGTTATCTTTTGCCTAAGCCTAATGGCCGACAACGCTGATGTGTGTGCAAAATATCATGAACATTCAAGCATGCCAAGTTCCTCAAAAACATGTAAATATACATGAAAAGGAATTATTGCATTTAATGTGTTGCCATGGCAACACAGTTTAAGATATCAAGAATCCCTTCAGTGTTTTAAATCTTGACACTATTCTAAACAATTTGAAGCAATTCAGGGAAACATGTCTGTTAAGCGTGCTGCACTTCCTTCCGCCAGTTGGTGGCGCTACGACCATGACCCACGATAGCCACATCAATGTGATTAGCCCGCAAGGCCAAACATACAGCTACATTTTTATGTAAATCAAACGATGCACGCAGAAGATATGAGGCACTTCCCTTTTCCCATTTTTTATGTACATTTATGGCATCGCCATGGCAACACCGTTCAATATATCAAAAACGTGTTCGCAATTTAGCATCGTCAGTGTCTTGGCTTGATGTTGCCGACATTTGGAACCTGTAACTTGAAATCCCTAGAAGGAGTATTTCAAATTCCAGATCATACATTTTTCAAACAATCCAATATGGCCGACTTCCTGTTGTGAAAGTCTGGCTTGATGAGATCTACATGTGTACAAAGCTGGGAGACGTTAGCTCAAAAGGGATGCCCCCCCGAACATGCCCATCTTCAAGGTGGCGCTACATAGCCCACCCCCCGCCCACCTCTGCACTTTCAGTGCTTGGGTCCTAATTATGAATATATCTTTATGTTTACAGTTTTACTGTAGGTCTACTATTTTTACAATATCAAACGTTTTCTTGCATTGGGGCGGAACACTTTAATATAAGTAAGATACAAAAAAAGACATTTTCTCACAGTGACTGAAATGAGTTGTGCCGCCATGATGCTAGAGTGTATTGGGATGTTTACTGCCACCAGTCCTGTACCCTCACGTCTTTGGGGACATGGCTGGAGACCTGTATGGGATTGTTTTCAGGTAAAAATGCTAATAGAGATGTCTTAACCAACACAACTAATAACAAAGAGATCAATGGCCTTTCCTTGAAACGTCTAAACTCTGACAACATACACCATATGAGATGTGAAAATGGATTTGTAATTTCGTGGTTCTGTGGTGGTCTCCCCAATGAAAACACAAGACTCGAGAGTTTATAATAACACACAGCAGACTGAGTCTCTCTCTGGCTGTAGAAATTCCTTAGAGTCTGTAGTTGTGATGCACGGCCGCCTATAGTCGCTTTAGACCCTTACTAATGGCATTAACATGCAGAGGTCACATGACCATTCTGCCAAAAGTCCATCATGACACTTGGCCACCCTAAACACACAACCTCCAAATCACATCAGCGCAGAAAAGCCCACAGTGAGAGCAGAAACAGCGAGTTTAGAGACAGCTGCAGCTTATAAGGAATGCGAGGGGCCTCGGCCAACCGTGCACTGGGAAACCACACCATATATGGTCACAGAGGCAGAATCAAGTTTTTATCAATGAGACGAAACATGCTCGAGAGCAAAAGTGACCCGGCGAAGAGGACAACTGGCGGCTTTGGGTCTGCATCCCGGTCACGCCAAACTACATTTCTAGGGTTAATCTGAACAACGGGTTCAAAGGGAGTTGATGCTGAAACACGAGCGAATAAACGATGACTTGTGTAGGGGTGTGCAGGACAGGTGCTGCTGAAACCGACGAGGACCTTCAATTGGAAATCCAAATCCTAAAATCCCCAATGAGAATCCCAAGATCTATCTTTTACTCTACGCACAACCCTCTACAATCAAAGTACTTTCATCCCACATGACTATAAATGTCTTTCGCTACTGGCTGCTAAATGTTGAGTTATCATTAGAAAATATATATATTATTATTATGATATTTATTCTTTGATTACAGCTGTAAGTAGGAGGAGGGCGGCACCGAGTCGTGATGCTACACACCTGGCCCCTAATCAGGCTAATTAGTCCTTGAGAGGGATAAAGGCCGACCGGAGACGGCAGTGCGGCAGAGAGAGATTTACGGACAGCTGTCTGACACCCGTGTGTGTTTGTCTTTTTGTTTAAGTTTCGCATTAAAATATTATTTATATCTTCAAGCCGGTTCTCGCCTCCTCCTTTCCATTAATCCCCTTTACACTGGTGCTGAAACCCAGGAAGGAGGAGGGATGCGGCGTAGGAGAGTCCTCGCCACTGTCATCCACCCCAACAGAGCAGCCGCGGCCATCCGCCGGGGGACGGAGGAGTCCCCAACCAGCCGCTGAAGCGCAGCGGGGTCTGAGACAGCTGACCGCGAGCGGGGAGGAGCTCCTGGCCGACCGCCTGGTGCGGGAGACCCTTGCCAGGGGCGGGGGTGACCCCTTCTGTTTCCAGAGAATGCGGCAGGATGTTCCGTCCAACAAGACTGCCTCCGATCCCCCCGGGGAGGCGTGGCTGTCGTCTATTAGAGGGTGGAGGAGTGGCCTCCTCTTCTCTCTCTCCCAATGCCACTCCATGTCGGTCTTTCTCTCTTTTTTAAAACGTTTTGTTTGGCCGGCCCCTAATCAGGCTAATTAGTCCTAGAGAGGGATACAATTCTGAGTAATGCATTATTTTGAAGATTTGGGTCAAAATAAAGATTTTGGCCTTTGATTTTGGAGCGAAACAACAGGTACTTATGTGGCAGCATCATTATTTTATTTGCACACAGAATTTGTTGCATTATATGCCAATGGTGTAAGTCCAAATATGGGAAAACACTTTTATGTGTTGAATGCCTTTAACTCCAGAAGTATTAAATATATCTATATATACTTTTAGATTCCGGTCCTAAAAACTTTCCCTTTTGTATTTACAGTTTTAAAGCCCTATATGGTATTTGTCCTGATTTTCTTTATTATTCATTTTCTGTTCTAAAAGCGTCTGGGTGAAATCATAGAGATCCCAAATCCCCTCCACTACTCGCGCTAAAACACATATGGTGCTGTAATTAGCACATTTAAGTTTTTTCACTAACAAGTTTTGATATAATGCAAATTAAATTTAAAATAAAATAGTGACTCTTTCTAAGACCACTTTTAAGCAACCCTTAGCTTCATGCTTAAACATGCTTGCAACATGCTAGCATCACCTAGCTAGATGCTAAAACATGCTAGTAATGCCTAGCTACATACTAAAACATGCTAGCATTACCTAGCTACATATTAAAACATGATAGCAACATTATAATATTGCTTAGCTACATGCTTAAATATGCTAGCAACACCTAGCAACATGTTAACAACACATAGCTTCATGCAAAACAAGCTAATAACATACTAGCAATGCCTAGCTACATGCTAAACATGATAGCATTGCCTAACTATGTGCTAAACATGCTAGCAATGCCTAGCTACATGATAGCATATGTAAGAGACACCTAGCTACATGCTAAAACATGCTATCTATCTATCTATCTATCTATCTATCTGTCTACCTGTCTGTCTGTCTGTCTGTCTCTCTATCTATTTATCTATTTATCTGTCTGTCTGTCTAGCTACCTGTCTGTCTGTCTGTCTGTCTGTCTATCTATCTACCTGTCTGTCTGTCTGTCTATCTATCTATCTATTTTAAACTTTCAGATCAGGCTTTTTCAAGCCAACTTAAAGTTTATCGACAAACCTTTTATTGTAGTTTTCTTATTATTAAATTTCTGCTCTGAAAGTGTCTGGGCGAAATCGTAGTGATTACAAACTTGGTGGGATGGTCCCAAAACACATATCCATCCACACACAATTGGGTGGCGCTATAATTAGCTAATTTAATTATTTTTTCACAAATAAATTTGGAAAATCTAGAATGAAAATTATTTTAAATAATGCAAATTAAAATTAACATTAAATAATGACTCTAAGACCACTTTTTAGGAAACACTTAGCTTCATGCTTAAACATGCTTGCAACATGCTAGCATCACCTAGCTAGATGCTAAAATATGCTAACAATGCCTAGCAACATGTTAAGAACATCTAACTTCATGTGAGACATGCTAGCAATGCCTAGCTGCATGCTAAAACATGCTAGCAACATTATAACATTGCTTAGCTACATGCTTAAATATGCTAACAACACCTAGCAACATGCTATCAATGCTTAGCTATGTGTTAAAATATGCTAAAATGCCCAGCAACATGTTAGCAACACCTAACTTCATGTGAGACATGCTAGCAATGCCTAGCTGCATGCTAAAACATGCTAGTAATGCCTAGCTACATGCTAAAACATGCTAGCATTGCCTAGCTACATACTAATACATGTTAGCATTGCCTAGCTACATACTAAAACATGCTAGCAACATGCTAACATTGCTTAGCTACATGCTTAAACATGATAGCAACACCTAGCAACATGCTATCAATGCTTAGCTATGTGTTAAAATATGCTAAAATGCATAGCAACATGTTAGCAACACCTAGCTTCATGCTAAACATGTCTGTCTATCTATCTACCTATCTGTCTGTCTGTCTATCTATCTATTTTAAACTTTCAGACCAGGCTTTTTCAAGCCAACTTAAAGTTTATCGACAAGCTAATTTAATAATTTTTTCACTAATAACTTTGGAAAATCTAGAATCAAAATTATTTTAAATAATGCAACAAAGGTGAGAAAATCAATCTTTCTAAGGTCATTTCTTTACCTGTATTTTTTCTTTCTTGTGTACATTTGTACTTGCTTTAATTTTTACTTAAGGACTTTGTTTTTATACCTTCAAAATTGTATCTGTGACCCCACTCTACAAAGTAATGGATAACTAAGTAAATATTGATCCATTGCATTTAATAATTTGCCTTTAACATTGTTTACATTTATCTTGTAAAAACAAAAGTCAGACCTCTGGTTGAGTTAACACAGAATGACCCACATGTGTTCATTATTGATTCATATAATATACTCATCATGTCATATAATGTTCTTTAGTCATAGTTATGCTGTAAAAAAGTACGATGAATTATACACCCAAGTGACAATCACAAAAGTATTCAATTACATTAATGTAGGATTTGCCAATCCATGCTTATATTTACAAATACTACAAATAATATGAGATCTAGCTCTTGCATATTGAGAACCCAAAACTTTGAGACAGAAATGAGAACAAATGCAGTGTGTTCAGGTCAGAGAGCGACAATAAAATCAATACCTCATCTGGACAGAAACCAACAAGTAAACACGAGATAAATTGTTTACATGCAACACTAAAGCCTTGTGTTTAATGGACAGAATTCAGCTCTTGGCACGGCAGAATAAATGATTCATTTGAAAAACCTGAAGTAGAGAGAATCTCTTAAATCTCTCCCGGTCAACCAAATGTCCGCTCTCTGAATATCAACAGGATTTATTTCAGATAGAAGTCGACAACAAACAACAAAGTGAAGGTCATAATGAGTGCAACACAATTTATATCAGCTATCAACTTGAATGAAAGAGACGTGGCTTTGAAGAGCCTCGTCAGAATGTGGTGGATCAAGAACGATATAAAACAAAAGCTTTGACACACCGTGCAGACGGGAGGAACTCTAGAAGGTTGAAATACTTGGGCGCTGAGCTTTACGATGGCAACAATAACTCTTCATGGTGTAGATTTTGGAACAAGTTGTTCGTATGACTCATAGTGAAGATAGAGATCCATCAGCTCAGAACTTCACAAGAAAATAGGATCATTGATCTTTGAAGTCAAGCTGCACTTGATGTAGCCGAGTTACATGTATTTAAGCGACACCAATCCAACATCTAAACACTGACCAGTGAAAGGAAACATTTACAGTTCATTCAAGGTCTACATTTGATCACTGCATGTGTTCCCTGGGAATCAAACCCATGACCTTTGTTGTCGCTAGAACCATGCACTTGAGTTGAAGGAGCACACCAGCACTAAACGCTGAACAACTCACCTTGGTTTCTCCAAGACTCTCCGACTCGGACACCTGGTAGGTCAGGTCCGTTTCCTCGAAGCCCGTGGCGCTCATCCTCTGGTCTGTGGACGGGTCGGATCGGGGTGGAGAATCGGGCGAGTTCAGGCAGGTTTGGATGAGAGCTTTGCCCGTTTCACTGGTGATCATGGGCTGCAGTTTGCGTGTGGCGAACGTGTAGACGTGACCCGTCTCGCTCGCCACTAAGAGCAGGACTTGAGTTCCTGTGAGCGTGGAGAGCTCGTATGCCTTCAAACAAACACAAAGAGAGAGACAGACAGGTCACAGATCAAACTATATTTACATTTATGCCTTGCTCAAGGACACAGTGGTGGTGGCTGTGGGGGTCGAACCAGCAACCTTCTGATTACCCGTTATCTTATGTAAACTAGTCATCTTCTACCATTGATTGAACCATTATGTTGACTGTTCAGCCGGTTCCCGCCTCCTCCTTGCCCATCCTTTACTTGTTACAGAGGTATAATTAAAATATAATTTTTTGTCCTCATTATTGTAAGCACGTTTAATACAACCTTTCATCTCGAGGCACAAGCTGAATAGTCGGTTCAGAGCTAACGATTAATCATTGCAATACTCGAATAATCGTTAAATTAATCAATTATCAAAATAATCGTTAGTTGCAGCCCTAAAAGAGACTTTCTTCAACTACAAATGGATTGTGTGGATCTCCTCTTTGGACACACGTTGCACGGAACCAATGAATACAAAATGTTATTTTTGAGAATAATTCGTAACATTGATTCTACTCCACCTGTTTAGACAAGACGCAAAGAACAAACCATGTGCTCGAGCTGTAATCGCCATTTTAATGACTCTTAAAGCTACTAATATTACATGTAGTCTCACATTTAATAAGTATAATAATCATAAAAATTTTGTTTAACCATTCAATGCATACTTCAGGTCTTTAATGACCCGGGACCTCATTCACCTCCTGTACCTGAGTTATAGCCACACCTCTTTAGTATTCATCAACCTTTGCCTTCTGAGTAGCGTGAAAAACAATTAGCAAAAAAACCTCTTTTGCTGCCATAAGTCAAATTTTTCACGATTATTTAATTTCTATATTAGTTTACTATCACAGGATATCTATATCTTTGTTTATTGCTAGACAGATTAGTATACCCCGAATTGACAAGTTGCTTGATCGGTTGGGTGTGGCTCGATTCAACACTGGAATTTGACTTTGGGTTATTTGTTAACTCAAATTTCCTGAGAAAAAACTGCCTATTCTACACCGTTCGGATTATACCAATCCGTTACCGTTTTGTTTGGTTTGTTCGGGGCCCCCGCTACATTCCAGCGTCTCATGGACAAAGTCCTCAGGCCTCATTCTGCATACGCCGCTGCCTATATTGACAATATCATTATATATAGTAATGATTGGCAGTGGCATAAACAGCATCTAAGGGACGTCCTGAGGTGAGGATGGGTGGGGCTCACGGCGAACCTGGAGAATTGTGCAATTGGACAGGTGGAAGCACGGTATCTGGGGTTCCACTTGGGTCATGGGCAGGTGCGTCCCCATATTGACAAGACCGCGACGATCGTGGCCTGGCCAAGGCCCAAGACCGAAAAGGAGGTGAGGCAGTTCCCGGTGCTGGCTGGCTACTACCGAAGGTTTGTGCCTAGTTACTCTGACATCACCAGCCTGCTGACGGACCTCTCTAGAAAGGGTGCCCCAGATCTGGTCCAGTGGACAGAGTTGTGCCAACAGGCTTTCTTGAAAGTGAAATCTGCACTTTGTGGTAGGCCTTTCCTACATGCGACCAACTTCTCTCTACCTTTTATTTTACAGAAGGACACATCCGACAGGGGGTTGTGGGCTGTCCTGTCACAGTAGGGGCGGCCGGTGCTGTACATTAGTCGCAAGCTCTCTTTGAGGGAGACTAGGTATGGCGCCATTGAAAAGGAGTGTCTGGTGATCAAGTGGGCCGTTCTCACCCTCCCCTATTACCTGCTGGGGCGGGTCTTCACTCTCTGCTCAGATCACACCCCCACTGAGAAAGATGCTAGCGTGCGGATCACTCGATGGTACCTGGCACTTCAGCCATTCAAGTTTGAGGTGATCCACGGACTGGGGCCGCTGATGACTGTCGATGACTTTCTCTCCAGAAATAGGGGGGTGGTAGGCAAGACGGGTGATGGGGGTATATGGGGACGGAGGTGTAGTCATGTGTCTGTCTGTGTTAGATAGAGAGGTGAGGATCGTCACCTGGGTCTTGTTATCCCTAACAGCTGTTTCTTGTTAAAGTGATTGCTGAGGGAGTCTTTAAAATAGCACGAATACGCCAGAGAGGAGAGAGAGAGTGGCAGAAAAAAAGTGGTGTCTGCGTGTCTGGCAACGTCATATTAAGAGACTCCATTTGTTCATTTCTTTTGATGCTGGAAAACCTTCGATTTGAGTTGGCTACTGAGAGCCTTTTTGCTTACTCTTGTGTGTGTGTGAAAGAGAAAATACTCACCTCAAACCGCCCGACTTGCCTTCAAACTTGAACACATCTATTGTTTTCTAATTGTCTTGAAAATGTTTTGAAAATGTGGCACTATCTTGGCATTCTGCGGAACCATTTATATAGATAAATGGTAAGTGACGGGCTGCTAAAGACCAGAGGTATGCTGTAATCTTTGGCGAAACAGCCATGCATTTACTGTAAGGGTTAAACTACTTTGATGAATGAAGTCACACCGAAGGACACTCTTTAAATGTGCTGTCAACTTCCCTCAAACATCTGTTAGTCAGGAACTGTCCTGAAGTGTCATTGGTGAAGTGGTGTGTTCGAGCAGCAGCTGTAGACGCCATAAACGAGCAGCAGTTGAGTTCAAAGAGTGTGTGGCATCAGTAAAACAATGGCAGCTAATCTGCAGTGACGTCACCTCACCGTATGGTCAGCTGTCACATGTAGTGACCGTATGATTGACAGCAAGTGATGTGACCCTTTGGAGGTCACAAACACAATGAACATCACAGTCACCTCCAGCATGTGTTGCTCAAATCACACATAAAAGACATTTCCAACACTGTGAGTGTTTGAGGCCCGTGTGTGTCTGCCTGCTTTCATTTCCTGGCTTTTGCTGAAGAAATTGATTTTTGGCCAAAAACAGTGTAGCTTTACGTTATCAGTGGAATGACTTCACACCTAAAGATCGCACGCTGGTTTTTTCTCTCTCATAAATGCACGCTGTGACACACTACACTCTCACTATGATCACGTAGATGTTCCCTAGCTAGTGGTTGACTTATGTAGTTTTTCAATGGCTGGTTCTGATGTATAACGAGCTGGTTGGCCGATGGTGATATAATACTCATATTCAATATGAAATTGTCTTTTAACTACGGAGCCCCTTAGAGGACAAGAAGATCATTTAGTAACGCAAATAGTTTTGCATTTCCTCAAAATAGCTTTAATCTTCCTTTATGAAACTGAAGCATGGTTTTACTCCAGTTACCATAGCTGAACTACCGTATTCAGTAAAACTACAGCAACCACAAAATGGGTTTAATACAGTAACCAGGGGTGTAAGACCCAATGTAACTGAGGGGGACATGTCTCCCTTACTTTTAGAAATAACTAAATGTTAACAGTGGTCAACCGATAGTGGGTTTTGCCGATACAGATAACTAAGGTGGAAAAACGTGCCGATAGTAGATACATCGGTCGATAGTTTTTAAAATGTGTGATATGAATGAAAACGTTCCAAACTTTAGTAAATATCACTTTCAATGGCGATACTTTAATACATTTCTCTCACGCTATCATCTTCAAAGCCTTTGTCATCTGTAATGAATAAAAATGTTCATTAAAATATATTATATATCAATGTACCCTCTCGTGAATATCACATTTATATTTCAGACGTATATATTTCACCGTGCTCTTGCATTTCTTTGTGCATTGTACGTCTGTAGGAAGCTAGGATCAATGTCTATTTAGTCAGAACGGCTTGAAGTTCAGAAATAAGTCAGAAAACTCTAAAATGTAAAATCGTTCCCGTGCGCGTGCATTCACTCAATGTGCTGTGCTCGCGCGTGTTCCTCTGATGCAAGCGAATGGATCGTGCAAAAGCAAAAACTCAGGCTGCATATTCATATAAGATTTACTACTGATTTACTAATGCTCATGTTTATAACCCAACAGGAACAAACTGGACGCCCCCCCCAAAAAAACCTCTTTACCTTTAGAGGCGCCGTTATATTGTTGAACCAAGAAGTTCAGACTGATGAACCCTCCAGCGCCAGCCCAAGAGAAATTAAACCAAAAATAACTATCGGATATAATGGGAGTTCAGATAGCCGATAGTTAAATAAACACAACTAACGGCACCGATTAATCGGTAAATCCGATATATCAGTCAACCTCTTATAGTTAGTCTTTTTTTACTGAAACACTGAATGTCTCATGTACAACCATAAGCCAAGTTAGATAAACTTCTTTGTTTCTGGCTGACTGGAACAATGTTTGAAATGTCAATTTGTTTATTTATTTTTTTATCCCATTTTCTCCCAATATTGGAACGCCCAATTCCCACTACTTAGTAGGTCTTCATGGTGGCGCGGTTACTCGCCTCAATCCGGGTGGTGGAGGACAAGTATCAGTTGCTTCTGCTTCTGAGACCGTCAATCCGCGCATCTGATCACGTGACTCGTTGGACACACCGCGGAGACTCACAGCATGTGGAGACTCATGCTACTCTCCACGATCCACACACAACTCACCACACGCCCCATTGAGAGAACCACTAATCACCACCACGAGGAGGTTACCCCATGTGACTCTACCCTCCCTAGCAACCGGGCCAATTTGGTTACCCCATGTGACTCTACCCTCCCTAGCAACCGGCCCAATTTGGTTACCCCATGTGACTCTACCCTCCCTAGCAACCGGCCCAATTTGGTTACCCCATGTGACTCTACCCTCCCTAGCAACCGGCCCAATTTGGTTACCCCATGTGACTCTACCCTCCCTAGCAACCAGCCCAATTTGGTTGCCCCATGTGACTCTACCCTCCCTAGCAACCAGGCCAATTTGGTTGCCCCATATGACTCTACCCTCCCTAGCAACCGGGCCAATTTGGTTGCCCCATGTGACTCTACCCTCCCTAGCAACCAGGCCAATTTGGTTGCCCCATGTGACTCTACCCTCCCTAGCAACCGGGACAATTTGGTTGCCCCATGTGACTCTACCCTCCCTAGCAACCGGGACAATTTGGTTGCCCCATGTGACTCTACCCTCCCTAGTAGCCGGGACAATTTGGTTACCCCATGTGACTCTACCCTCCCTAGCAACCGGGCCAATTTGGTTGCCCCATGTGACTCTACCCTCCCTAGCAACCGGGACAATTTGGTTGCTAAGGAGACCTGACTGGAGTCACTCAGCACGCCCTGGATTCAAACTCACGACTCCAGGTGTGATAGTCAGCATCAATACTCACTGAGATACACAGACCCCAATTTAAAAGTTTCTTAAAAGTTCAGTTTATATCACAGAGATTGATTTAGATCGTTCCTACACCCCTGACAGTAACTATACTGTAGTTCAATTATGG
The DNA here is from genome assembly GCF_025860055.1 of Xyrauchen texanus. Classification (NCBI taxonomy): domain Eukaryota; kingdom Metazoa; phylum Chordata; class Actinopteri; order Cypriniformes; family Catostomidae; genus Xyrauchen; species Xyrauchen texanus. The sequence goes on from NC_068295.1 coordinate 694,885, forward strand.
TACTTGTAGTAAAAGGATAACCACAAAATTGTTAAAATATGACTATATTAAGTAGAGGTTGACCAATACTGGATTTTGCAGACACCAATAACTAAAGTGGTGGAGAAGGTCGATAACCAATTAATTGGCTGATAGTTTTTCAATTTGATTAATAGCATGTTAAAAAATCTTAAAATGAATAAAACCTCAGATGCAGTTGATTGTGCAACCAAAATCCCACAACGCAAAACGCGGGACTTTTAACTATAAAAAGCCCGAAACACACGGGGGGACTCTAATTTTGAAATGACGAATACTAAGTAAAAACCAAATTACGTTTTTATAGGATGTATAAGCATGTATTCACCTCTGGGGAATAATGTTGCATATTAAAAGTTGAGACATAACATATGTGCTGATTTATTTCAGATAACCGATCATTACAAAAAGCAACTATCGGCACTGATTAATCTGTACAACCGATATATCGGCCTACATCTGATATTAACTATATAATTTACTACAGTAACACCACGGTTAATTTGAGGTAGAAGTAAAACACGCCCTTATGAAAACTAACCATGGTGTTACTATAGTAACACTAATAATGTTTATTTGCCTGAATGATGATGATATTTATAGTCACGTGTTTACCATGAATATAATGGATACAATATTATTACTCTGGTAAAATCATGACAAATATTGTTGTTACTATTGTTTAATAGTGGAGTGGTGGCGGCGTAGTGGGCTACAGCACATAACTGGTAATCAGAAGGTTGCTGGTTCGATCACCACAGTCACCACCATTGTGTCCTTGAGTAAGACACTTAACTCCAGGTTGCTCCGGGGGGATTGTCCCTGTAATAAGTGCACTGTATAATACATTGGTACTCAGAAGGTTGCTGGTTTGATCACCACAGTCACCACCATTGTATCCTTGAGTAAGACACTTAACTCCAGGTTGCTCCGGGGGGATTGTCCCTGTAATAAGTGCACTGTATAATACATTGGTACTCAGAAGGTTGCTGGTTTGATCACCACAGTCACCACCATTGTGTCCTTGAGTAAGGCACTTAACTCCAGGTTGCTCCGGGGGGATTGTCCCTGTAATAAGTGCACTGTATAATACATTGGTAATCAGAAGGTTGCTGGTTTGATCCCCACAGTCACCACCATTGTGTCCTTGAGTAAGACACTTAACTCCAGGTTGCTCCGGGGGGATTGTCCCTGTAATAAGTGCACTGTATAATACATTGGTACTCAGAAGGTTGCTGGTTTGATCCCCACAGTCACCACCATTGTGTCCTTGAGTAAGACACTTAACTCCAGGTTGCTCCGGGGGGATTTTCCCTGTAATAAGTGCACTGTAAGTCACTTTGGATAAAAGCATCTGCCAAATGCATACATTTTAATTTAAATTTAACCGCAAATGCCATTGTTCAACTATGGTTCCTTTAGTAAAACAAGGTTAATTTCATAAGGGATAGAGAAATCCATTTTTACATCAGTCAGTATATGTTGGGAACTAACATTTCTGTTAACAGGCCAATCGTGCATGGACTGACGACGCTTCTCGATTTAACGGAGGCTCGTCTGAGCAGGTGATAACGGTTGGGATGACAGAACACCTGCGATACAGGTAAATCTCCCTCTCTGCCGTTCACACAAACAGAGAAATTCCCTCAGAGCCGCAAAGAACATCATCGGCTCTCCTCTCAATCAATCACGAACATCTGAAGGAGGACCTGAGAGAGACACGCTCTGCACGGCGATGCAACCGAGCCATTCGCTGATGAAATATCTTCCGATGCTCAGCCAGAGCGGAGACAATTATAGGACAAAAAATATATTTTGAGTCCTGAAAAGAGATCTGAACGTCTCAGTAACCAAAGCCATTACACCGAGTTGTTGTTTCGTCAGCCTGGGAATGTGTCGAGACTGATGTCCAGTATGTGTGTGTGTGCGAGCTGCCGGTCAGTCATAGAGAGAATGTCAGTTGCTCTGGTCTATTTAAAGCTCACAGCCAGTCGTGTCTGTTGTCACTTCAGTCACTATAAACCAAAGGAGAGACATGTGATACTACAGTCTCACTTACACCAGAGACAGACATCGCATCTGCACAGGAATCTATGCAATCACACTTCATCAGACGCTGTCTTTACATCACACTGAATGTTTGTGTGAGATCACCTGTGATGTTACAGCTCAATAACAGCATTTGTGGCATAATGTTGATTACCAAAATGATTTCATCTCGTCCCTCCTTTATGTAAACAAACAAAAACATGAGGGCACTGAAAAATATACAACATTTTGTAAATTGAAGGCGTGTCTTTTTAAATCATGCACTAAACACATCTGTGTGAAGATATAGACAATTTGACAACTTTGTTAGCATTACATTAGCTATGTTTCCAAGTTGCGAATTTAATTTATGCGAAAAAACATATTACTCGTGAAACTTCCGTAAATGTTTAAGTACATTTGGAGTAATCTGTGCATAAAATGGACCTTGCCAAAAACTCTCCACTGGACTCACAAACGCTTCGTCCTCTCCAGATTTGTCAGTAAATGTGTGTATGTTAGTGACGTTCCAAACATTTGTAAATAGTGGGCGTGTGCATGTTCAGTCACAATTATCATAATCCACGCCCATAAACACGCCATATAAGGAAGTCACAAGACTCGCTAGTAAATGCTGTTTGCATTTATAAGGAAGAGTAATGAAATCGCATCATCGACTTCTGATTTAGCGAGTACATTAGCATCTCACAGAACGGACGTACTGCGCATGTTTTTACTGTCACATGATGCTGTTTTGAGAAACAGTTCAAGAGGTCAGTGAAGATGGGAAGAGGATATCCACCACCATTACTTTTACATGTATGCATTTGGCAGATGCTTTTATCCAAAGTGACTTACAGAGCACTTATTACAGGGACAATCCCCCCGGAGCAACCTGGTAAGGTCTTACCAGGACACAATGGTGGGACTGTGGGATTGAACCAGCAACTTCTGAGTACCAATGTATCATACAGAGCACTTATAGGACAATCCCGGAACCTGAGTTAGGTCTACCAGACACAATGGTGGTGGCTGTGGGGATCAAACCAGTGACCTTCTGAGTACCAATGCATTATACAGTGCACTTATTACAGGGACAATCCCCCCGGAGCAACCTGGAGTTAAATGTCTTACTCAAGGACACAATGGTGGTGACTGTGGGGATCAAACCAGTGACCTTCTGAGTACCAATGTATTATACAGAGCACTTATTACAGGGACAATCCCCCTGGAGCAACCTGGAGTTAAGTGTCTTACTCAAGAACACAATGGTGGTGACTGTGGGGATCAAACCAGCAACCTTCTGATTACAAGTTATGTGCTTTAGCCCACTACGCCACCACTGTAATTAACAGAGATTTAATTACAACTGGCAGAATCTTCAGAGAAATCAATAAAATACCTGAAGAAGATCTTTGACTGAAACACTGTAAGATTTTACAGATTTGTGAGATATACGACAGTGTGCGTGTGTGACATGATGTGTTTGTTTAGGTTTAACAGCATTAGAATTGACCATATGTTATCAACTGAACGCGAATAATCAGTACATACACTAATAACCTTCATTATAGAGCTCATATTAAATAAGAAGACCGTCAAACCAGACACGTAAAATAAACAGGAAAAATAACCTTTGAAAAAATTAATTCAAGCAGTAAAGAAACATTTAAAGGCTTTGGATTAAAAATAAAAAAAACATTATGTATATATATATATATATATATATATATATATATATATATATATATATATATATATATATATATATATATATTAGGGCTGTCAATATAACGCCTTAATACGGTGCGATTCACTTTATTATAAAAAAACGTGTTAAACAAATTAACGCAATTAATCGCAATCGCCGCGGACCGTAATAAGGAAGATTCCTGAGAAATGCTTGTAGTACCACCTGTTTCCTCCAGAGGGCAGTAAGTGAAACATCAGCTGTCTGAGCAACACACAGTTTATACAGTGAAGAAACACTTCAGCAGAACAACACAAACATGAGTTACATTCTTGTGTTCAAAACACTTGATTATTAAAGAAGATTGAGTATTAAACTATATTTAACTTGACACAGTGACCTAAACATTTACGTTTATGACGCAACATATATATACAATTTTTTTATATTTAAAGATAACTATGTATAATTATTGATATAAATATGTATAATCATTATATATTGAATTATTGTTAGATGAGTGGCTTTCTTAGCAAATATTTGTATATGTGATTAATCGCGATTAATTTATCGGGACACCATGTAATTAATTAGATTTAAAAAAATATTGACTGACCCCAATATATATATTTATTTATTTGTCTAATTGATGTTATTATTTTAAGGTTAATTTCACTAATTTAATTATTTGTTAATTTATAACTTAATTTCACTACAAAACAACCTAGAAGAACTTCGTCTAATGTCGGGGAGCGACAGCGCATCACACAGTTCTGGGAGTGTTGTGTGTGTGCGTTCCACCTTCCTTATGACTTTGCCGCGCAGATCTACTGTATAATGTATTTTTCAAAAGTGTCAATACTTTTCGGCACACTTCAAGTTTGTATTCGACTTATTTGCTCTGGCTTTGCATTTTCAGGACGTGGTTATTTCAGGATGACCAGAGCAACATTTCGGATGCGATGATTGGTCCTCTGGTTAGTCCAGTTATGAACAAGATCTCAATATTGATCCTTATATCCCAATATCAATCTTTTACTCAGTGTGCAACCCTCCACCACAATGAGAGGAAATCGCCTGCATGTTTCGCGCTATGTGACTACAGTGAATATATTTCGGCAACTGGCTGGTAAATGTTTTGATTTCACTGAGCAGTAATCGTGTAGTTTAGTCGTGAAGTGTTCAGCAGCGAGATATTTCACAGCGTGTTGAGAGTAAAAGTTGTTCTGTATAATGTGTATCCAAAGACGAGATCCACACAACCCTTTTATCATTGACAGAAAAACAACTACAGAAATGCCGTGTTTCCTTAAAGAGACAGTACCGGTTTCAGCACGTGTTCAACAAATCAATGTAAATACTCATAAATAGTTCAAACAATACAATTAAACAATAAATTGGCCCGGTTGCTAGAGAGGGTCTGGGTATCTCAGCGAGTATTGACGCTGACTATCACACCTGGAGTCGCGAGTTTGAATTCAGGGTGCGCTGAGTGACTCTAGTCAGGTCTCCTTAGCAACCAAATTGGCCTGGTTGCTAGGGAGGGTCTGGGTATCTCAGCTAGTATTGACGCTGACTATCACACCTGGAGTCGCGAGTTTGAATCCAGGGCGTGCTGAGTGACTCCAGTCAGGTCTCCTTAACAACCAAATTGGCCTGGTTGCTAGGGAGGGTAGAGTCACATGGGGTAACCTCCTCGTGGTCGCTATAATGTGGTTCTCGCTCTCGTATGGGGCACTTGGCGAGTTGAGCTTGGATGTCATGGAGAATAGCGTGAAGCCTCCGCACGCACTACGTCTCCATGGTAACACGCTCAACAAGTCACGTGATAAGATGCACAGATTGACGGTCTCAGACGCGGATGAGTTTATTCTGTAAATGTGTTTCTATAAAGTTTTTACGCATTTCTTCTTATAAAATAACAAACGTGTCCACCTCAAGCGAGCGTGTATATTTTTATATTCGCATCTTGGTGTTTCCATCCAGCAGCTTTCGATAAATATCCTAAAATGCGCATATAAATAAGTGGATAGAAACCCAGCTACTGAAACCCTGTGGGATATATGGGATATAACTTTACACTGATCAGGTTAGTAAGTGATTTAATCTAGTTATAGACCGATATATATCGGCTGACATTTAGCCCTATTGCAATTATACTATTATTGGCCAATTAACAGAAGTTTTAACTTTCCCGTGTGTCATTTTCTAACCAATATACTTGTCAATGGACACAAATATTTTTTGTCAATAGAGAATCTTTACATTAAGTTTCTGTGCGTTTGCGTTAGTCATAATAAACTCCATGTTTTTAATGTTTCACACACACATTCTCACCTTCTTCATAATGCCGGTTTTCCTCTTGCTGAATGTGGTGTACCGACGCAGTTTGTTGTCGATAAACTCCATCTTGATCTTCACTCTCCCCCGGGTCTTCTTGCCCGGTTTCGCTCCGGTCACTCCACCCGCGACCACCCCGTACGACCCCGAGGGTATGCCGGTCTCCTGTCCGGCCATCGCCGCCTCCATCTCCGCTCTCTCCCGCTTAACACCTCCACCCCTCCGGCCGTTCCCGATCGACCCCATGTGCTCGTCCTCATCGCCCGAGTCCGAGTCCGCATCCGAGCCACTGCAGCCGTGCGGGGGTCCTTCTTTACCCGGCTCATATCTCCCGGGAACCCCGATTCCCAAACCGCTCACCATCCCTCCAGCCTGACCGATACCCAGTCCGGTCCCGTTCCCCGGTCTGACGCCACCGTTTCCCCGAGCATCCCCGCTGGAGCAGAGCGGACGAGCCCCGTCCGAAGCCCGCCGCCGATCACCACCGCTCCGTGGCCTGCGCTCTTCCCCGCCGCTGATCCGTTTCCACTCAGTGCCGCTCCGGTGGAGCTGGATAACATTCTTTAAACCGGAAAAAATGACCGCAAAACCGCCAGCCGAGCGCTGGAGCGACCGTCTGTGAGTGAGATCATAAACAGACCCGTCAGGAAGGTGAACAAACAGTGTCTGCGTGTTCAGAGTCTGCGAGAAACTTTAAGAAGTGATGCCGAACCTGAGCGCTTTCACGCGGCTTCCCTCACACTTCTCTCCCGCTTCTCCTCCTGCTGCTCCGGAGAGACGCACTTTCTGTATAAGGAAAAACCAGCGCACAACCGCGATCACTCCGCCATGTCATATAGTGCGACCTGTAAACGTACTAATGTCGCTCCATGAATCTCTTCACACGCCACTACTGCTGCTCTACCTCACAATTACACAACTGACAGCTGTCAATCACCACTATGAGTGCGTTTATGAGTCACTTCACAACACTTTGCAGAAGAGCGGAGTGATCTGGAAGTGCCCGATCTACTTTTCTCCTTATAAAGAGATACGATGTTTCCTTTTTTGGAGTTGTCGCTCCTTATATGGTGAGTCACAGTGACGTCTGCCGATTGGTTAGTGAAGGAACGGCCCGGAGCGCCATTGGTTAAAAGTCGACGATCATTTGCATAAATACCAAAAAGGTTGTGCTCGTATTAAACGTCAAATAAAGGGAGGGGCCTAATGTATGAATTGTTCTATAAATAGATGCTGGACGCGCTTTAGTTTCACTCATTGAGAATAATAATAGTGCATGTTACTTTAGGGCAGAATTCCAAATCTAATATAAATTATAAAATTCATTATTTATCTCTATGACAGTGTATTAATAATAAGACATTATTTAGTGTTTAAGATGTTTACCTGTTCGCTGCTCTCCACTGCACCAACTACACTATCTTTGTGGAACATTTAGTCTCAATAATGTAGGCAAAACCTGCCAACATTGTATCCTGCCAAATGAAACAAGTATTTATGTAATGTCATGGCATTTCTACAGCAATGGTTCCCATAGAAACTGTTATAAATGCATTAGACACTGATGTAACAAGAGGGATGTGCATATTTCATTGAAACACCAGAGTTTAATTCAAATGCTTCATATCAATTTATTCAACATCTTGTCAAGGATGCAAAGGGCCAAAAACATGAAGTTCAGTGTGGGGATGGGTCGTGTGTCTGTCAGTGAGGAGAGAAGAAGTGGTAAGGGCCATCACCTGGTGATTACTAACTCTAAACACCTGTGTCTCATGTCAGTGACGGCGGAGACGGGCTTTAAAAGGCCAGCAGAACGCCAGACCGAGAGAGAGAGTCCGAGACAACACACACTCAAACTGAAGCTGAACGCTGAAAAGCTGTTTATATATTAATGCGTCTATTGAGTTTATGTTGACTGTTATCATTGAAGCTGTGTGTGTAAACTGAAGTTCTTGCTGGAAAGCATATTTTGAGTTAAAGCCCTGAGAATAAAAGAACACGCACGTGGACTGTGACACGGACTCCCGTTTCCTTCTTGCCTCCCACTCTTAGAATCTCTACACTGGTGCCGAAACCCAGGAGTTGGGAAGAAGACTGGCCACCATGGACACCACACCGCTGGGCGAAGTCATCTGCGCCTTGGCTATTATCCAGAAGACTCACCCCAAAGCTCTTCTCGCCCAGGTGCTTCCAGGAACTCCTTCAAGCAAAGGCAGAGGATTGGCAGGCCTTACGAAGCTGGTTAGATCCAGGTGGGTCCCCGGAAGCAGCTATGATGTTCACAAAGATGCTCACAAAGATGGGGCCCCAGGATGATCCGGAGGCTTTCGTGAGCCTATTTGAACAGTCGGCCACCACCTCCAACTGGCCACGAACACAATGGACCCTGCTGCCATTACTTACCGGGGAGTCCCAGCTTGGGGCACAGCAACTACCCGCTGAGGACCGCCTAGACTACTCAAATCTGAAGTCGGCTGTACTGCAACAGGTCTGCCGCACACCGGAACAACATCGCCAGCTGCTCCGCTCCCTCACCCTCAGCACAGCCAGCCCGTTTACATTTGCCCAGCAACTCCATGATGCCTACTGGAAGTGGGTGCCACCCGAGGAAGGCCACGATGTGGAGGATTTCATCGATCTGATGGCTCTCTGTCGCCACTCCCAGGATGATGTCTCTGCCACCACGAGTGCAGCCGGGAAGCCTGGGACAGTCTGCTGGAGTTCTGGGGAACCTAGACACACCCAAAACTGGTGTCCGGTGATGGGAGGTGGAGACATGGGTCCAGGTCCCTGACTCGCCACAAATCACCCCCGGTCAAGCAGGGACGTACCGTGTACCGGTAAGAATTACATACCAAGCCCTGGTGGATTCTGGCTGTAATCAAACCTCGATTCACCATGGCTTGGTTCATGATGGTGAGGTGTGTGCACGGTGATGTTCACAAGTATCCAGTAGTGACTGCCATTATTCAATTCTGAGGGGAAAATGTAATCTACACATAATCTACACATAAAATACACATCAGCTACACATGACACATAATCTACACATCAGATACAGATAATCTACTCATAACACATAATCTACACAATCTACACATCAGCTACACATAACACATAATCTACATAATCTACACAACACATAATCTACACATAATCTACACATAAAATACACATAAAGTACACATCAGCTACACATAAAACATAATCTATTCATAATCTACACATCAGCAACACATAACACATAATCTACACATAATCTACACATAACACATAATCTACACATAATCTACACATAAAACATAATCTACTCATAATCTACACATAAAACATAATCTACTCATAATCTACACATCAGCTACACATAACACATAATCTACACATAATCTACACATAACACATAATCTACACATAATCTACACATAATCTACACATAATCTACACATCAGCTACACATAACACATAATCTACATAATCTACACAACACATAATCTACACAATCTACACATCAGCTACACATAACACATAATCTACATAATCTACACATAACACATAATCTACACATAATCTACACATCAGCTACACATAACACAATCTACTCATAACACATAATCTACACATAATCTACACATAAAATACACATAAAGTACACATCAGCTACACATAAAACATAATCTATTCATAATCTACACATCAGCAACACATAACACATAATCTACACATAATCTACACATAACACATAATCTACACATAATCTACACATAAAACATAATCTACTCATAATCTACACATAAAACATAATCTACTCATAATCTACACATCAGCTACACATAACACATAATCTACACATAATCTACACATAACACATAATCTACACATAACACATAATCTACACATAATCTACACATAATCTACACATCAGCTACACATAACACATAATCTACACATAAAATACACATAATCTACACATAAAATACACATAATCTACACATAAAACACACATAATCTACACATAACACATAATCTACACATAAAATACACAACACATAATCTACACATAATCTACACATAATCTACACATAATCTACACATAAAATACACATAATCTACACATAATCTACACATAAAACACACATAATCTACACATAACAAATAATCTACACATACAATACACAACACATAATCTACACATAAAACACACATAATCTACACATAATCTACACATAAAATACACATAATCTACACATAACACACAATCTACACATAAAATACACATAATCTACACATAAAATACACATAATCTACACATAATCTACTCATAACACATAATCTACACATAAAATACACAATCTACACATAATCTACACATAAAATACACATAATCTACACATCAGCTACACATAACACATAATCTACTCATAACACATAATCTACAAATAAAATACACATAATCTACACATAAAATACACATAATCTACATATAATCTACACATAAAATACACATAAAATACACATAATCTACACATCAGCTACACATAACACATAATCTACTCAAAACACATAATCTACACATAAAATACACATAATCTACACATAACATACACCCTACACATAAAATACACATAATCTACACATAATCTACACATAACACACAATCTACACATAAAATAAACATAATCTACACATAACACATAATCTACACATAAAATACACATAATCTACACATAACACACAATCTACACATAAAATACACATAATCTACACATAAAATACACATAATCTACAAATAACACATAATCTACACATAATCTACACATAACACATAATCTACACATAAAATACACATAATCTACACATAACACATAATCTACACATAAAATACACAATCTACACATAACACATAATCTACACATAAAATACACATAATCTACACATAATATACACATAATCTACACATAAAATACACATCAGCTACACATGACACATAATCTACACATAAAATACACATAATCTACACATTACACATAATCTACACATAAAATACACATAATCTACTCATAACACATAATCTACACATAAAATACACATAAAATACACATAATCTACACATAACACACAATCTACACACAAAATACACATAATCTACACATAAAATACACATAATCTACACATAACACACAATCTACACATAAAATACACATAATCTACACATAAAATACACATAATCTACACATAAAATACACATAATCTACACATAAAATACACATAAAATACACATAATCTACACATAAAATACACATAATCTACACATAAAATACACATAATCTACATATAATCTACACATAAAATACACAATCTACTCATAACACATAATCTACACATAAAATACACATAATCTACACATAACACAATCTACACATAAAATACACATAATCTACACATAATCTACTCATAACACATAATCTACACATAATCTACACATAAAATACACATAATCTACACATAAAATACACATAAAATACACATAATCTACACATAACACATAATCTACACATAATCTACTCATAACACACAATCTACACATAAAATACACATAATCTACACATAATCTACACATAAAATACACATAATCTACACATAACACATAATCTACACATAACACATAATCTACACATAATCTACTCATAACACACAATCTACACATAAAATACACATAATCTACTCATAAAATACACATAATCTACTCATAACACATAATCTACACATAAAATACACATAACACATAATCTACACATAAAATACACATAATCTACACATAATCTACTCATAACACACAATCTACACATAAAATACACATAATCTACACATAAAATACACATAATCTACACATAATCTACACATAATCTACACATAAAATACACATAATCTACACATAATCTACTCATAACACATAATCTACACATAAAATACACATAATCTACACATAATCTACACATAATCTACACATAAAATACACATAATCTACACATAAAATACACATAATCTACACATAAAATACACATAATCACACATAATCTACACATAATCTACACATAAAATACACATAATCTTCACATAAAATACACATAATCTACACATAACACATAATCTACACATAATCTACACATAAAATACACATAATCTACACATAATCTACACATAAAATACACATAATCTACACATAAAATACACATAATCACACATAATCTACACATAAAATACACATAATCTACTCATAACACATAATCTACACATAAAATACACATAATCTACACATAATCTACACATAAAATACACATAATCTACACATAATCTACACATAAAATACACATAATCTACACATAAAATACACATAATCTACACATAACACATAATCTACACATAAAATACACATAACACACAATCTACACATAAAATACACATAATCTACACATAATCTACTCATAACAAATAATCTACACATAAAATACACATAATCTACACATAATCTACTCATAACACATAATCTACACATAAAATACACATAAAATGTGTTAATATCATATTAATGATATTAATGAAACTAATGATACTAATAAAACTATTGTATTAATGATACTAATAAAACTATGATATTAATGATCATTTGATACTAATAAAACTATTATATTAATGATCATTTGATACTAATGATACTAATAAAACTATGATGTTAATGATACTAATAAAACTATTATATTAATGATCATTTGATACTAATGATACTAATAAAACTATGATATTAATGATACTAATAAAACTATGATATTAATGATCATTTGATACTAATAAAACTATTATATTACTGATACTAATAAAACTATTATATTAATGATCATTTGATACTAATGATACTAATAAAACTATGATATTAATGATACTAATAAAACTTATATTAATGATCATTTGATACTAATGATACTAATAAAACTATTGTATTAATGATACTAATAAAACTATGATATTAATGATCATTTGATACTAATAAAACTATTATATTAATGATCATTTGATACTAATGATACTAATAAAACTATGATGTTAATGATACTAATAAAACTATGATATTAATGATCATTTGATACTAATAAAACTATTATATTACTGATACTAATAAAACTATTATATTAATGATCATTTGATACTAATGATACTAATAAAACTATGATATTAATGATACTAATAAAACTATTATATTAATGATCATTTGATACTAATGATACTAATAAAACTATGATATTAATGATACTAATAAAACTATGATATTAATGATCATTTGATACTAATAAAACTATTATATTACTGATACTAATAAAACTATTATATTAATGATCATTTGATACTAATGATACTAATAAAACTATGATATTAATGATACTAATAAAACTTATATTAATGATCATTTGATACTAATGATACTAATAAAACTATGGTATTAATGATACTAATACAACTATGATATTAATGATCATTTGATACTAATAAAACTATTATATTACTGATACTAATAAAACTATTATATTAATGATCATTTGATACTAATGATACTAATAAAACTATGATATTAATGATACTAATAAAACTATTATATTACTGATACTAATAAAACTATTATATTAATGATCATTTGATATTAATGATACTAATAAAACTATGATGTTAATGATACTAATAAAACTATGATATTAATGATACTAATAAAACTATTATATTACTGATACTAATAAAACTATTATATTAATGATCATTTGATACTAATGATACTAATAAAACTATGATATTAATGATACTAATAAAACTATTATATTAATGATCATTTGATACTAATGATACTAATAAAACTATGATATTAATGATACTAATAAAACTATGATATTAATGACACTAATAAAACTATTATATTAATGATCATTTGATATTAATGATACTAATAAAACTATTATATTAATGATCATTTGATATTAATGACACTAATAAAACTATTATATTACTGATACTAATAAAACTATTATATTAATGACACTAATAAAACTATGATATTAATGATACTAATAAAACTATGATATTAATGATACTAATAAAACTATGATATTAATGACACTAATAAAACTATTATATTAATGATCATTTGATATTACTGATACTAATAAAACTATTATATTAATGATCATTTGATATTAATGACACTAATAAAACTATTATATTACTGATACTAATAAAACTATTATATTAATGATACTAATAAAACTATTATATTAATGATACTAATAAAACTATTATATTAATGACACTAATAAAACTATGATGTTAATGATATTAATGACACTATTAGCCTTCTGGCCGGCACTACAGTGTTCAGAGCACCAGAACCGTCAGGCACAAGATCAGTTTCTTCGTCTTAGGCTATCCATATGATGAACAGTTAAAACTGCCCCAATTGTGGCAATACAATAATGTGCATATTCAACTATTCATTCACATTTCTTTGACATATCCTACCTCTTCTGCACAATACATTAAATCATGTAACATATCTGAACAACATTATTGCCCTACTGTAGTTTCCTCTATATATTTTACTATTTTATTCTGTATACTCTTTGCACTAGAAGCTTCTGCCACCATGACAAATTCCTTGTGTGTGTAAACATACTTGGCAATAAAGCTCAATCTGATTCTGAAGTGGTTGAGGAGTTTTTATCTGACACACACACACAAAGCGCCATCTGCTGACATGCTCACACATCGACGACACAGAAGACAGACAACTCTCCATTTACAGTAATTAACATTAACAAGGTGGATTTTATCAGCACTAATAAAGTTGATAATTGAATAAAATACAGAGGCTGTTATAAATGTGATTGTTTAATGGGAGCAGTATATAATGTGGATTACAGTGGCTTTCACTAAAGTACAATTAGTCCTGAAACATAAATGGATGGTGTTCTTTTGAGCTATAAACAAGTAATAATAATACAAAAACATCAAATTAAAAGATTATACAAAAGCAGTTCTTAAAAACAAGAGGATATTGGATAAAAACATACTGCAAAACATTCCTTCATTTTCTAGGCACTTTTAGTTGCAAAAGTCAAAGTCCAGCTTTTATTTGATTGTACACCAGATGAAAAGCATTCAGTCCAAAACTGCCACAGGAAGTTCAACTGCATGAGGAATTGAAGAGTTTGTAGGAAATAAAAATTCTTAAATACACCAGTTGCCAATATAACCTTCAATATTAACGTTGACATTTCAAGTGTCATTTAGAAAGCTTCTATATATTGAATTTTGTAGGTAGTGTTTTTCAGAACAAAGAGAGACATGTGGATGAATAAAAATGTAATTAATAATGGCTTAGGAAATATTTGCAATTTCAGGTGGCATTGCATATGTATTTATTACAATAACACAGTCCCCTCTGAGCACCTAAAAGTAAATATTAAGAACAGGTACTCAGGAACACTTTATTTTAAGGGTCCGCAGGTTGCATCTTGCAGAAAGAGACATTTGGAGACTCCTCCAACAGGTGGTGATAAAGATCAAGTCCAAATTTAGAAAATATAGTGGAACATCAAATTATGTCAAAGACGATCACTGTTGTAGCCATTTTATGAAAATGATTTGTGTTAAACTATTTAAAGGTTTATTTTTCAATTATTATTATTGAAAATTATATATTTTGATCATAAAAACAATTGTAAATTATAATAATAAGTTGTATTAATGAAATGGTAACACTTTCTATAAAGCCCATATTTATAATGCATACATTCATAATGTGTCATAACACACCTTATAATAAGTAATAATGTCTCATAAATAGTTATAACTACAGTTATTATACATTATAAGATTCCTCTATTCATAGTTCTACTTTAGAGTATAATGCGTTATAACACAAGTCATTATTATAACGCGTTATACACTATGAATAGGTCGTTATTATAACGCGTTATACACTATGAATAGGTCGTTATTATAACGCGTTATACACTATGAATAGGTCGTTATTATAACGCGTTATACACTATGAATAGGTCGTTATTATAACGCGTTATACACTATGAATAGGTCGTTATTATAATGCGTTATACACTATGAATAGGTCGTTATTATAATGCGTTATACACTATGAATAGGTCGTTATAATAATGCGTTATACACTATGAATAGGTCGTTATTATAATGCTTATACTCTATGAATAGGTCGTTATTATAATACGTTATACACTATGAATAGGTCGTTATTATAACGCGTTATACACTATGAATAGGTCGTTATTATAACGCGTTATACACTATGAATAGATCGTTATTATAATGCGTTATACACTATGAATAGGTCTTTATTATAACGCGTTATACACTATGAACGGGTCGTTATTATAACGCGTTATACACTATGAATAGGTCATTATTATAATGTGTTATACTCTATGAATGGGTCGTTATTATAGTGCGTTATGCACTATGAATAGGTCATTATTACAATGTGTTATACACTATGAATAGGTCATTATCAGAATGAGTTATACACTATGAATAGGTCATTATTATAATGCGTTATACACTATGAATGGGTCGTTATTATAGTGCGTTATGCACTATGAATAGGTCATTATTATAATGTGTTATACACTATGAATAGGTCATTATCAGAATGAGTTATACACTATGAATAGGTCATTATTATAATGCGTTATACACTATGAATAGGTCATTATTATAACGCGTTATACACTATGAATAGGTCATTATCAGAATGCGTTATACACTATGAATAGGTCATTATTATAACGCGTTATACTCTATGAATAGGTCATTGTTATAATGCGTTATACTCTATGAATAGGTCATTGTTATAATGCGTTATACTCTATGAATAGGTCATTATTATAACGCGTTATACACTATGAATAGGTCATTATTATAATGTGTTATACACTATGAATAGGTCATTATTATAACGCGTTATACACTATGAATAGGTCATTATTATAATGCGTTATACACTATGAATAGGTCATTATTATAATGCGTTATACACTATGAATATGAATAGGTCATTATTATATCGCGTTATACACTATGAATAGGTCATTATTATAACTCGTTATACTCTATGAATAGGTCATTGTTATAATGCGTTATACTCTATGAATAGGTCATTGTTATAATGCGTTATACTCTATGAATAGGTCATTATTATAACGCGTTATACTCTATGAATAGGTCATTATTATAATGCGTTATACACTATGAATAGGTCATTATTATAACGCGTTATACACTATGGATAGGTCATTATTATAATGTGTTATACACTATGAATAGGTCATTATTATAACGCGTTATACACTATGAATAGGTCATTATTATAATGCGTTATACACTATGAATAGGTCATTATTATAATGCGTTATACACTATGAATATGAATAGGTCATTATTATATCGCGTTATACACTATGAATAGGTCATTATTATAACTCGTTATACTCTATGAATAGGTCATTGTTATAATGCGTTATACTCTATGAATAGGTCATTGTTATAATGCGTTATACTCTATGAATAGGTCATTATTATAACGCGTTATACTCTATGAATAGGTCATTATTATAATGCGTTATACACTATGAATAGGTCATTATTATAACGCGTTATACACTATGGATAGGTCATTATTATAATGTGTTATACACTATGAATAGGTCATTATTATAATGTGTTATACACTATGAATAGGTCATTATTATAATGCGTTTTACACTATGAATAAGTCATTATCAGAATGAGTTATACACTATGAATAGGTCATTATTATAATGCGTTATACACTATGAATAGGTAATTATCAGAATGAGTTATACACTATGAATAGGTCATTATTATAACGCGTTATACACTATGAATAGGTCATTGTTTTAACGCGTTATACTCTATGAATACGTCAGGAGTTGGAGTAAAATATAATGGATTATATAATAGGATGCAGATGGATCAATAACCGAAGAACCTCACTATAAATTGCACTTGACCTGATTAACGTCCGATTTCACCAAACCCACTTGCGCCTTGACTTGGCGCACGACTGCACGAAAATACCAAAACTTCCTGGCCATGGCCAATGACTTCGCGTGTATGAGTTATGACACTGCGCTGCACTGTCTGCTTAAATATAGGGCCCTAACTTAGTTAGCCTTTATTTACATTCAGTTAATTTTAAACTACTGTATTATTCATGCTAAAATAGCCTTATTATGTATTCAGTTAATTGAGCATTAATTGCATGACGTTTATTATGTTTTGTTGCTTAACTAATGCATTATTGTGGACCCTTAAAATAAAGTGTTCCCATTTTCTCTTATATCTCACAAACACACACACACACACACACACACACACACACACACACACACACACACACACACACACACACACACACATCATTTACATTAATGTTAACTGAATTATAGCTTTTAATGTCTCTAATTTCATTGTCACGATACAATAATGAGTGGTAACAGTAAGCTCTTTCATGAGTTGTGTCCTAACCAAAGTAGCTCCACCCACAGTGAAGTCTCATTGGTTGAAAATCCTGCTGCACATGCTGCATATTAAACATCAGATTCTGATTGGCTCTGCGTCGTGCTGCATTTTGCTTTTTGGTGTGTACAGACAAACCAGCACCTGCTGTTCAGACACAGAGGAACTAAATCCTCTGTGAAAAGTGTTTAGTGTGTATTTACACACCTACTAATTTAAAAGGTTATCAGCAAACACACACACACATACATACATACATATGTGCACAAGTGTAAGTTCAAGTCTTTGACACAAGACTCCAGCATGTAAAGTACTGCTTGTACCTGTGCTTGTACCCCTGAAACAGCTGCGATTGTCCTGAGCTGGCAGAGGTCAAAGTTCACACCCAGAGCTTCCTGAGGTTCCACTGACAGGAAGTAAAGTTCACTGCCGAACAAGAACAACACTGTAAACAGACTGTTCTGGGGACACAAGCGTATTTGATCACACCTTGTTTAAGGCAGGTGAAAGTCCCTGGATCTGAGCAAGTGCATTGTCTCTCTCTCTTTCTCTCTCTCTCTCTTTTACACACACACACACACACACACACACACACACACACACACACACACACACGGTCATGGACATTGTCGTGTCTGGCTTTGAGTCTCTATGAGTCTGTGATTGTAAGAGATTGATGGTTCAGACTTTGGTGTCTGTGGGTAACTCTGACAGAGTCTGGGCGATCTCCCTGAAAGTGGGACGTTCTTTCGGGCTGGATGCCCAGCAGCGGCTCATCAGACTGAAGATGTGAGGAGGACAGTTCTCCGGAGGAGACAACCTCAACTTACTGGCCTGAAGACCTAAGAGACGGAGAGAGCCGAATGATTGATCACATCAAGAGATTAAATGTTCTGGGTTCATTACAACAGGAACAATAGCTGCGTTTCCACTGATGGGCCAAATTATTTCATGCTAGTGCGTGACAGGGCCAGTTGCGTTCCCACTGTCACTCCTGAGGGCTTTCTCGGGGCCAACGGTCAATGATACTACGATTACCTTTGGGCCAAACAAGGCCAGCAGAGGAGTGAGGCGAGTTCAATGTCAAAGTCGGAATTTCACCGAACTTCCCAGTTTGTGTACCAGATGGGGTTACCCTAGCAACCAAGTAACAAATCACATATTTCTGCACGAGAACGTCATGGAGACTTCGGGTTGCTTTCTTTTGAATAAGGGTAGCAAGGTGCCTTTTGAGTATCACCTTGGCAACTGCCTAGCAACCAGATGGGTTTACCCTAGCAACCAAGTAACAAATCACATATGTCAGCACCAAAACATCATAGAGACTTCGGGTGGCTTTCATTTGAATAAGGGTAGCAAGATGCCTTTTGAGAATCACCTTGGTAACTGCCTAGCAACCAGATGGGGTTACCCTAGCAACCAAGTAACAAATCACATATTTCTGCACGAGAACGTCATAGAGACTTCGGGTTGCTTTCATTTGAATAAGGGTAGCAAGGTGCCTTTTGAGTATCACCTTGGCAACTGCCTAGCAACCAGATGGGGTTACCCTAGCAACCAAGTAACAAATCACATATGTCAGCACCAAAACATCATAGAGACTTCGGGTGGCTTTCATTTGAATAAGGGTAGCAAGACACCTTTTGAGAATCACCTTGGTAACTGCCTAGCAACCAGATGGGGTTACCCTAGCAACAAATCTGAATGGTCTTATAATCGTTAAACTTTTAAAGCTACTACTAGTAAAAAATGACTTAAATATTGATCTGTTTCTCACCCACACCTATCATATCACTTCTGAAGACATGGATTAAACCACTGGATTATTTCTTATGAGACTTTATGAGTTTTCTGGAGCTTCAAAGTTCTGCTCACCATTCACTTGCATTGTATGGACCTACAGAGCTGAGATATACTTCTAAAATCTTAATTTATCTCTCTATCCTTGAAACTCAAGGAATGTCTCACCTTGGAAATGTTCCTCAGCTGATAACCTCAAGTAATTCATCAACAGTAGATCCAGCTATTTTTGAGACAATTTTAAGGCTTTATATTATATAAAAATACTGAATTTAAGACTTTTTAAGGACCTCCAGGAACCCTGCATGACATCAGACAGGTGTAATCGGCTCTACTCACCCTCCAGCACGTCTTCATCATTGAGAGTTGTGTACGGCAGCTCACCCTCACTGAACACTTCCCACATCAGCACGCCGAACGCCCACACATCAGACTTACTGGAGAAATCATCCTCAAACACAGACTCTGCTGGCAGCCACCGCAGAGGAATCCACACCTGTCTGTGGTGATAGTACTCACTGAAAACAGACAGACAGACTCTTGCTCAACAGAGCTGTAATGCACCTCACTGATCACCAGATGGCGCTCATGATGCATGTAACGTTCAGATCCCTTCACTCAATGTGAGGCACAGAATGAATGAGTTGTTTTGTGCTGTTGTTATAACACACCTGTTATAAACATCTTTACTGAGACTGAGAGACGACACCTTCACGTGTCTCTGACTGCTGATGAGACAGTTCCTCGCCGCTAGATCTTTATGGACAAAACGCTGCTTTGACAGATGCTGCATCCCATCAGCCACCTGTGCACAGATAGACACCTGCGGAGAGAGACGGGTCATATTTATAACATTATTGAGATGATGC
>NC_068295.1:718738-731238 GCF_025860055.1 Xyrauchen texanus
GCACGCGCGCGCGCACGCACGCTCACGCACGCACGCACGCACGCACGCACACACACACACACACACACACACACACACACACACACATCCCCACACACAAGCACGCACACACACACATTCACACACAAACACGCACACACACAAGCACGCACACACACACATTCACACACAAACACGCGCACACACAAGTATGCACATACGCACGCATCTGTGCACGCACACACATGCGCACACACACGCATGCACACAAACATGCACACACACACAAGCACACACCCACACACATTCACACACACGCACGCGTGCACGCACACACGCTTGCACACAAACAACCACGCACACACACACATTCACACACAAACACGCACACACACAAGTATGCACATACACATGCATGCACACACGCCCGCACACACACAAACGTACGCACATACACACAAACATGCACACACACACATGCACACACACACATGCATGCACACAAACATGCACAGACTTATAGAACTAAACGTCTGACCCCACTTTGGGAAGAGTTTACCCTTTCAGATAAAACATTGCATTTTTTCCCCCAGGAATCACTTTTATTCCCATGCAAAAATACAGCTTTAGATTTATTGAATAATATGACTGAATTATGTTAGTAAATTTATTATGTTAGTAATAAATAATAGTACATAGCAAAATAATGGTCAGGTTTGACTGTACATTTGGGCATTATTGCAAAAACTGAATATAGCAAGTAGTTTAAACTTTGACAAATACATTTATTTTATAATGACTTATATATATATATATATATATAAATGTATAACGAGATATCTATATTTTAAGCTACAGCACTGGTTTACAGACACCAATAAGGGGAACACTGAGGACACCTATAGGCTATACTTGACATTGCTATGAAATTGTAAAATGTGTCATTTCTTTGTTCCAGCAGATGGCAGCATCTACTCCTAATAGATGACATACAGCAACTTTTTTCATAAATATTCAACTTTGCTTTTTAGTCAATTGACGCTAACAGATAAGTGCTTATATTATAACAAAAATGTAAAGGTGTAATGTGAGTAGATTGAGTTGACTTGATGTGTGTATGAGATTGACCTGCCAGTGCTGCTGCTGAGCAGTTTGTCTTTGATCATCCACTGGATGAAGGGCGGCGGGTCACCTGACGCCTGACAGTGAAAGACCGCCGTGTGACCCTGATACACTGTCGTCTGCTCCGGCTCCAACTTAAACTTAATATGAACTGACAAAGCACACACAAACACATTGGACATGTATAGAGAGAGAGACCATGTGTGTGTGTGTGTGTGTGTGTGTGTGTGTGTGTGTGTGTGTGTGTGTGTGTGTGTGTGTGTGTGTGTGTGAAAATAGCTGTATATTCATCTGTTTCTGTCATGTGACATTTCTGGCTGGGTAATTAAACAGCACTATCAGTTCATCAAGCTTTAAAGTTTATTTAAGGTTTCGCCAAGTTTTGTCGCATCCCACAGCGTAGCACAATGAAGGTGTTTTGTGTTAAGGTGACAAACATAGCGGTGTGGGAGTCTCACAGTGATCTCACCTCCAACAGTGAGCTGCACATATGCTCTGATCTCTCCCTGCATGCTGTTAAATGCGACACACGTGTAGTTTCCTGCATCAGCACGAGTGACTGTCCTGAACCTCAGAACACTGTTCACCTGACTTGCATGGGACGAGAGAGCACTGCCGTCTGCAGAGAGAGAGAGAGAGAGAGATGAGAAAAGCGAGGGTCGTTCACACTGACAGCAATTCTAAGCGACAAATCCACAAGAAGTCAATATGAGTGACAGCGAACCCTGCGTCCATATGCATGGACGTTGTATTTTGGCTTCGCTACAGGACTGGGGCAGATGGTAACAGGGAACCAGGACCGACCGGACTGAATAGGAACACGAAAACCAATAACAAGGCTGACTAGAACTAGACCGACAGACACGCATCACAGGAAACAAGACGAACTGGCACCGGACAGATGAAACAATAATGAGCAAACAAGGAGGCGGGGTGTGACGTAAGACAGAGAAACACGCGGCCATATCGAAACAATAACAAAGCCGCGTGTTCTCATCCGAATGGCATGAGTGCACATCGGCAAGACAATGAGGTGATATAAATTCATGCCAATCGACAAACAAGATGAGAGACAACAAAACGAAACCGGAGCGCACACTGCGTGGCAAACACCACACGATGCACATGTAACCGGCCCTGGTCACCCATCTCCGAACGGGACTCGAACCGGGATCTCTGGCATGGGAGGCGGGTGCGCTAACAAGGAGGCCAAAGGCTACAGTCTCTAGCGTCACAATGCACAGCTATCCCACCAGCTAGCTCTCGTTACACTCACCCCCCTAAACCTCACTCCCATCCGGGTCACAGCACCATTGTAACCGGCCCTGCTTGCCCCTCTCCGAACGGGACTCGAACCAGCGTGGGAGGCGGATGCGCTAACAAGGAGGCTAAAGGCTACAGTCTCTAGCGTCACAATGGACAGCTATCCACCAGCTAGCTCCCGTTACACTCACCCCCCTAAACCTCACTCCCATCTGGGTCACGGCACCATTGTAACCGGCCCTGCTCGCACTGCTCCGAACGGGACTGGAACCAGCGTCTCCGGCGTGGGAGGCGGGTGCGTTAACAAGGAGGCTAAATGCTACAGTCTCTAGCGTCGCTATCCACCAGCTAGCTACCGTTACACTCACCCCCCTAAACCTCACTCCCATCCGGATCATGGCACCATTGTAACCGGCCCTGCTCGCCCCTCTCCGAATGGGACTCGAACCAGCATCTCCGGCGTGGGAGGGGGGTGTGATAAAAAGGAGGCTAAAGGCTACAGTCTCTAGCGTCACAATGCACAGGTTCTCCCGATGGACAGTCCGCCCCTGATCGGCCCAAAAGTGCGTTGGCCCACCGGGAAAATGCCCGGAATGCCAGATTACCAGTCCAGCCCTGCCCACAGACCAACACATGACCACGCCCCCCCATGCCACACCAAAACCATATCTGCTAAAAAACTAAAATAAATATGTGTTTACATTGAAACTTGTATGAGTCAAAAGATTAGAGTCTCTAGTTGACCAATGGGAGAATAGACTGTAAAGCTCACATGATCTTTAGGGTCTTTAGTGGTAGGAAGTTTCCTAGCATCCAAAATTAAAGTGACCTGACGGCCTCATTGTGAAGTGTGCAGTATATATGTGTGACCTGTTCTGCTCCAGTGTATCGTGGGCGTCTCTCGTCCCTGTGCGATGCAGTTGACGCTGCTCTCTCTGTCCAGCTGTAAACACTGCGACGGCTGCGGGACGGGAGTGAACTTCAACTTCTCTGAAAGAGACATCAGACAATCAGACAGATGTGATCAGATGAGACACTGGTGAAGGTGTTACAGCGTGAAAACAACAATAAAATCCTGACTTTATATCTGGACTCAAGACAAACAATCTGTACTCATTAAACACGTCAACGTTCACATCATTCCTTTTCTGTTCTACATTCATTAATACAAAAATATAAAACATTTTTGGTATTGACGCTGACTATCACACCTGGAGTGCTGAGTAAATCCAGCCAGGTCTCCTTAGCAACCAAATTGGCCCGGTTGCTAGGGAGGGTAGAGTCACATGGGGTAACCTCCTCGTGGTCGCTATAATGTGGTTCTCGCTCTTGGTGGGGCGTGTGGTGAGTTGTGCGTGGATGCTGCGGAGAATAGCGTGAAGCCTCCACACGCGCTACGTCTCCATGGTAACACGCTCAACTCGCGACTCGAGACTTTTGATTCAGTTCAAAGATTTGTTCATTTTGCCTTAATTCGTTCAGTGACCATTTTTGTAAGTCACACTTTTACGCCAGTAGGTGGCAGCAGATGGAAGGGTCTGTTCCAAAACACAGTGAGCTTCCTCCGGAGGCAGCAGTCTTATGGTGCGTTCACATACAACGTGAAGCGAGCGTTTCGTTTGGCACGATTACATACAAAGTCAACGCAAAAATGCAAATAGATGCGAATTCGCACCGGGCGTCGCGAATGAAGCGAGTCGAACGCGTGAAATCGCTTCAAGGGGCTGACATGAAATTTGGAGGGGGGGGGGGGTGAAGCCTTTATATATAGGGTCTAGGAACGCCTACGTTCTGGGACAAGGCTACACACAAAACAATCATTTAGGGGATTGAGTCCTGCATTTAAATGCTGTTGTCACTCTTAAAACTGCACGGTGTGTTCAGGCCAAAACAGACACAGAAACACACTCACTCACCCAGTATATAAACACGAGCACGTCCGGTGAGCGAGCCGCCTTCACTCACACACACACAGCTGTAGATCTGAGCATCATTCACCTCAGCACTGTTGATCCGCAGAGTCCCGTTAGAGAAGAGCTTATAACGAGAACCCTGCACGCACACGCACACACACACACGCACACGCACACACACAACGCACAACACACAACGCACACACACGCACGCGGACACACAACACACACACACGCGCACGCACGCACGCACGCACACACACACACACACACACACACACACACAGATGATGATCCTGGAGCGACCCCCACTGTCACACATGCTCTGTAATCTGATGACATAAACAAAACAATCAATCAAACCTCATCACTGATCGGGATGTTTTTGCGGTACCATGTGACCCGTGGGTCAGGTGTGCTCTGAGCGTGACAGTGCAGGTATCCAGGGTGACCTTCCTCCATGTGTGTGTCCTGCGGCTCTGTGATCCATTCTGGAGACGCTGTAACACAAACACACACTAAAATAACATCACGCGGTGCGCTCAGGTTCCACATGACAGCGCTGTGGAAGTGTTTACTCACTGGCGACAGTCACGATGAGTTCCTGTTCCTTCTGTCCCGCTTTATTCCGCGCGACACACGTGTAAACGCCCGAGTCTGATCTATCGGTCGGGTTGAAGATCAGATCTCTGTCCCGCTGATACACACGACCCTCAGACGACACGCGATCACCCGCACGCTCCCACCACACCTCCGGCAGCGGCTGACCCCGGGGCGGTTCACAGGTCACCCTCTCCCTGCTGTTAGCGGAGAAAACCCGAGACATGCGCTCGCCCATGTCATCGATCTCTACGCGGAGAGGGAAAGAAACAGAGACAATCATCACTTTTACCTCTATATGTGTCGTTTTGGACGATTTGATTTGTACGCCGCTCATCAACACTTCAGGGGTCATTCCAGGTCAAGTTTCAGAAAGTTCCCCGGAATACATGTTTTATTTTTATTAATACTATATCTGAAGATGGGTAAACAATAATTATTATGCGAGCCAAAATGAACCAATATTTATGGAGTAAGTCGTTATTTGGAGAGTTGGGTGGAAATGACCATTTTCGCCTTTGATTTTGCAGCCAAACTACAGGTCAAAAATACAACCTTAGAGAGGAGTCAGCATCATGATTTTATTGGTACACAGAGATTGGGAGGTCTATTCCTAAAACCAGCTGACTTCAGCAGCTCTTGTTGCATTATATGCCAATGGTGCGAGTCCAAAAATGGGAAAAAACACATTTATGTGTTGTTTTTCCAAAGTTGGAGTGCCTATAACTCTAGAAGTATTAAATGCATCTTAATATCCTTTAGGAATCTGGTTCAGAACAAACTTGACTTTATGCATCTTCATTTTTAAAGCCCTATATGGTGAAATCCCAGAGATACGAGGCTCTCAATGTGGCTCTAACTGAAACATGGCTTGAGACAGATGTCTTTTAAATGAACATTCAGAACACTAGAACAATTGTATAAAATATATTTAGAGATGAACTCACTTCTGGAAAGCAGCTTTGAAATGTGCTCACCTGCGATTCTGAGCTCGGCCTCCACCTGTACATGTTTGTTTCCTCCATACGGAGCGACACACTTATAAACGCCTGTGCTGCGCTGCTTCACCTGAGTGATGCGCAGGGTGCCGTTACTGTACACTATAACCCTGTGTGACACACACACACACACACACACACACACATATACAAGACATACAGGCCTGATGTGTTAATAGTAGTTGATAAAGACTGATGAAACAATTGAAAAACACTGAAACTGACCAACTGACCAATCACATCAGTATATTCCGCGTTGAGCACTGCACATGCAGAAGGGGACATACTAGACACTAAAATCATTAGATCAGCAACTCTTTAAATAAAACAGACACATTTCAGCACACAGGAACCTTAATAACCTTGACGGAGGCCAAAACGGGTCATTTTTTAACCCTTGTGTTGTGTGTGAACACCGTTTGTGTTCTCGGTCAAAAATGACCGGTCCACTAAGATAGTTTATAAATCTCTCATATTGCATATATTATCCTAAGATGTAGCATTAGATCTTCTGTTTAAGTAATTATGACAGATTTTGTATTTTTAACATGTTTAACCCAAGTGTGCCGCACAAGCCCTCAAAAGTGAAGCCAAAACGTCTCGATCGCCCCCCGGTGGCTGGTCCTAGTATAGCTCATAAACCCCGCCTCCCCATGTTATTCAACGGGACGTGAGACCAACTAAACAATTAAATTACACTTCACATATCTTTATTCCAAAGATAGTTTCTGTCATTTACTGTCGTTTCTATCACGTTGATGTCATTTCAAGTGTTTGTTTTCAAAATAAGTTTGTTTTTAGTTATTTGATGCTATAAAAACGCTGCTGTGACATCATGATTGACAGCTGTGATTGACAGGTTCTCTGAGTGAAGTAGTCACTGAAGCACCAACTGACTTTTTTTTCGGGATCTTCGGAGGACTGAGGAGATTGGAGCTTTAAATTTAATATCTACATTTCTATAATTAATTATTTCACACCGTCATAAGTCAAAATTCACATGGGGCGTGTCCTTGCGATTGATTCGGCGAGAGTGAGGGCGGGGCTTTACTTCCTGCTCACTACTGCGCAGGTCTGGTCCCGAAATCGCGACTGGGCAGACACAAGTCCCAAGATGTCAGCGCCATATCGGGACACTGGCGGCTTCAGTTCCCACCAATGGAAAAGCGCGAAGGGGCGTCGGCCATCTTTTTTTACAGTCTATGATTTAACCCTGTGTTGACACTTTTTACCTAATTTGATGTTCCCGGTCAAAAATGACCGGCCTAAATAAATTGCTTATAAATCTCTCGCTTTGCAATATATCATCACCAAATATAGGATTAGATCTTTTTGCCAACATGTTTTCTTTCAATTAGCACAGGTTATGCATTTCTTTTTGGAACTTACTGATCATGGGCCTCATTGACCTGAGCTCATGCACCTTTGTACAAAAAATCACACTTGTGGTTTCCGGGTCAAAAATGACCGGCCACTGATAATGAATGGGGGAGATCAGAAATGTTCAGGAGCATGTTCATCATGTTTATGTTCACATATTTGCATGTTTTTGCATTGTATCACACAAACACAACATTTTAAGAGAGCCAAAATGAGATATAAATACAAGATAACAAGGTAAATTATAATAAATGAGAATGAAATGATAACATGGAAATTACATCCTTTTTTCTTTTCCCTTTTCTCCCCAATTTGTAATGCCCAATTCCCAATGTGCTCCAAGTCCTCGTGGTGGTGTAGTGACTCACCTCAATCCGGGTGGCGGAGGACGAATCTCAGTTGCCTCCACGTCTGAAACCGTCAATCCGCGCATCTTATCACATGACTTGTTGAGCCGTTACCATGGAGACGTAATGCATGTGGATGCTTCGCGCTATTCTCCGCAGCATCCACACACAACCAGGGCTGGACTTGTTTGTCGTCCTTTTCTGCATATTACACCACCGTTTTGTGGTCTGTTCTGCATAACACGCCGGCACAGTTTAGCTTATCGCGGCCCATTTGTCCCCACCGGACCGCTCAGTTCTCCCGATGGCCAGTCCGCCCCTGATCGGCCCCAAAGTGCGTTGCCCACCGGGAAAATGTCCGGTATGCTAGATTACCAGTCCAGCCCTGCACACAACTCACCACACGTCCCACCGAGAGCGAGAACCACATTATAGCGACCACGATGAGGTTACCCCATGTGACTCTACCCTCCCTAGCAACCGGGCCAATTTGGTTGCTAAGGAGACCTGGCTGGAGTCACTCAGCATGCTCTGGGATTCAAACTGGCGACTCCAGGTGCACCTGTGATTTTAAGATTTGAAAATGAAGGGATGAATATTAGTGAGTCTCACCCTGATTTGTTGACAACAGGTTCAGTGTCGTGAAACCACTCGAGCTCCGGCGGCGGTTTGGCTCTGAACTGACAGTGAAACACGGCCTCCTCGTTCCTCAACACCACCTGATCTTCTGGAGACACCACCACTCGAGGAAGAGTCTTATCTAGTGACAGACAGACAGAAGAGCGTGACTCTCGTCTCAGTCATGTGTGTTATTCCCTGTTTTTCTGTGTCCTGTAATTAGTAATTTTCACGCTCTGTCTCTCTCTTTATTCTTCACAGCAGGTTTTATTCTGTGCGCAGGTGTTTGCGTGAGCTGCACAGGTGGCTGATGGGATGGCTGACAGAGGTGTTGGGTTGCACTTTATATAATTCGGTTCTGCTGTGCACATGATGTCACAAATACATTAGAACACATGAAAACAGCTGCAGCCACACACAATAATACATGCACCCTCAAAACCTAGTGAGACGACTATCTAGACCACAGACACCAAGAGACATGTTATTAAATTCAAGAGACAAATACGATTTAAATAAAGTACGCATAGAATTCACGTGCAGCATATACCCGGAGCACACTGTGTGGAACATGGCTCAACATTAAACATTGTCATGTGATGTATGGTAGTTATATCTTGTGTACGGCAGTAACATAAAGAAAAGCCTCCATCGCCATAATATACTGCAGGAGTGTTCATATTCTCTGGAATGAGATCTACTTTTCCATAATGTTATCGCAGCAAATCAACCATGCACAATATGTACATTGTCACAATACCACAATTTCAGTAGTCGGTCGTGAAATTTGATGATTCTCGATACTAGCTTCAATACCACAACGAATAATAACACTCACTAGATAAAAAAGTTGGTAGACAAACTTTAGGTTAATTGGCTTGAAAAAGACGGATAGAAACTTAGCATGAAGCTAGCATGTGTTAGCATGTTTTAACTCTTAGCTAGGCATTGCTAATATGTTTTAGCTATTAACTAGGCATGGTTAGCATGTTTAGCATTTAACTAGGTGTTGCTAGCATGTGTTAGCATGTTTTAACTCTTAGCTAGGCATTGCTAACATGTTTAGCACTTAACTAGGTGTTGCTTACTTGTGTTAGAAGTTTTAACTCTTAGCTAGGCATTGCTAATATGTTTTAGCTCTTAACTAGGCATTGTTAGCATGTTTAGGACTTAACTAGGAGTTGCTAGCATGGGTTAGCATGTTTTCACTCTTAGCTAGGCATTGTTAGCATGTTTAAGTACTTAACTAGGTGCTGTTAGCATGTGTTAGAAGTTTTAACTCTTAGCTAGGCATTGCTAATATGTTTTAGCACTTAGCTAGGCGTTGCTAATATGTTTTAGCTCTTAGCTAGGCGTTGCTAATATGTTTTAGCTCTTAGCTAGGCGTTGCTAATATGTTTTAGCTCTTAGCTAGGCATTACTAATATGTTTGAACTCTTAGCTAGGCGTTGCTAATATGTTTTAGCTCTTAGCTAGGCGTTGCTAATATCTCTTAGCTAGGCATTACTAATATGTTTTAGCTCTTAGCTAGTCATTGCTAATATGTTTTAGCTCTTAGCTAGTCATTGCTAATATGTTTTAGCTCTTAGCTAGGCGTTGCTAATATGTTTTAGCTCTTAGCTAGACGTTGCTAATATGTTTTAGCTCTTAGCTTGTCATTGCTAATATATTTTAGCACTTGGCTAAGTGTTGCTAGCTTGATCAGATATTTTTTTAATTGAAGCCAATATACAGTATCCTGTGTGAGCTAATTTACAGTTTAACTTCTTACCGATGACACTAAGCGTGATGTTTTGGTTACTGCACACTTGTCCAGCAGCATTTCGAGCGCAGCAGAGGTAAATCCCAGAATCCTCTGGTCTGAGGTCAGTCAGCGTCAGGATTCGATCCTTTCCTCCCAGTTGAACACCATCTTTAAACCATTTACTGCTCGGCCTGCACATGAATCATTCACAGATCACTTATAGAGGAACATCTCTGCATTTACACAAACAGCTAAAAACCTCATTACAACAGCTGCGATTATTACTGTGACTGAAAACAGCTGCAACAGTGTGTAAGATAAACATTTATCATTTACCCAAACACCCAATGCTGAGAGAATGATCAGCGGCATTTCTAAATCATTCGCTAATCATTTGATAAGATGTCATCTGTGGAAGCAACAGAACAGAATTCAATGTAACAAGAAATGATTGGCTCACCGTGGATGTCCATCAATGTGACACTGCAGTGTGATTCGTTCAGCGTCCTCTAGCTCCGCCTCTGAGGCGGGTTCATTCATGGTGACCGGCCCCCTCTCCAGCCCTGACAACACACACACACACACGACACAGACACTCACACACATTATAACCTGATCAATCAATACTGATGTGTCCAGAAAAGCATCTAGAACTGACAGTTAGTGACACAAAAGAGAGTGTAAAAGATAAGTTGCATCTCTGTTGCATGTGGACCCGCGAGCAGATGCATAACGTCCCTTCAGACGCTCACATGTCATATCACGCAGTATTTGGGCTTGTTTTAATCGGTAGCGTTTGCTTTAGTAATCCTGTGCAACAGTTTCTTACAGTTTCATGAAAAAACAAAGAAGCCAAATCTGTTTATATGTCACTCAGCGGTCTAGAGATCATGAGAACAGTAATGTTATAATGACAGAATATTTAAACTAGTTGCATAAAGTCAACTTAAAAACGCTTCTACTGTCACTGTTTGTGTGTAAGCATGTAAGTGTGTACATGTGTGTGTTTGTGTATGTGTGCGTGTGTGTATATATGTGTGTGTGTACATGTGTGTGTGTGTGTGTGTCTGTACGTGTGTGTGTGTGTGTGTATGTGTGTGTGTATGTGTGAGCGTGTGTGTGTGTATGTGTATATATGTGTGTACATGTGTGTGTGTGTACATCTGTGTGTGTGTGTACGTGTGTGTGTTTGTGTATGTGTACGTGTGTAAGTGTGTGTGTAATGTGTGTGAGTATAATGTGTGTGTGTGTGTGTGTGAGCGTGTGTGGGTATGTGTATATATGTGTGTGTGTATGTGTGTGTGTGTGTACGTGTGTGTGTGTTTGTGTACATGTGTGTGTGTGTGTGCACGTGTGTATGTGTATATATGTGTGTATGTGTATATATGTGTGTGTATGTGTGTGTGTGTGTACGTGTGTGTGTGTTTGTGTACATGTGTGTGTGTGTACGTGTGTGTGTTTGTGTATGTGTACGTGTGTAAGTGTGTGTGTAATGTGTGTGAGTATAATGTGTGTGTGTGTGTGTGTGAGCGTGTGTGGGTATGTGTATATATGTGTGTGTGTACGTGTGTGTGTGTGTGTACGTGTGTGTGTGTGTGCACGTGTGTATGTGTATATATGTGTGTATGTGTATATATGTGTGTGTGTGTGTGTGTGTGTGTGTGTGTGTGTTGTGTATGTGTGTACGTGTGTGTGTTTGTGTATGTGTGTGTATAATGTGTGTGTATATGTGCGTGTGCGTGTGTGTTTGTGCGTGTGTATGTACATGTGTGTATGTGTATATATGTGTGTGTGTACGTGTGTGTGTGTGTTTGTTTATGTTTGTGTGTATGTGTACGTGTGTGTGTGTACGTGTGTGTGTTTGTGTAAGTGAGCGTGTGTGTGTTTGTGTATGTGTATGTGTTTGTGTATGTGTGTGTGCGTTTGTGTAAGTGCATGTGTGTGTGTGTGTGTAAGTGAGTGTGTGTGTGTGTAAGTGTGCGTGTGTTAAATGAGAACACTAATGTGACTCTTGTCACATTATATTATGTCAGTGTTTCGTTCATCCAGTTCAGCCCAGTGGAATTATGGGTAACAGTCTGTCTACAGTGTCATGATCTCAGCGCTTCACTTCAGTATTATCACACTGTGTGAGGTCTCTGAGGACTCTGGGTGCATTGAGCTATGAATGAATTAAAACACACATTTCACACACTAACAATGAACACACTGAATCATCAAACATGTAAAATACTCTCTAGTTGGTTTGTTGAAGAATCAGTCGTCTACAGGAAGCCCTGTACTATCAGACCGCCTCAGTGTGGGGTAATCGACACACTGATGAGATGTGTTTTTAAGGGGCGTTCACACAGGACATATTCTCATTAGAAGTCGTTTTGCCTTTGAAATGTTCCTGGAGTACGAGCGCAGGATTGGAAGAGAAATATAAACAATCACTGACACCTCATGGGGATTTCCAATATCCATCTCTATATCTGCACTTGAATGCATGTGATGCTCTAAATGTTCTGAATTTAAAGTTTCCTTGATGTGTTTG
>NC_068295.1:738738-743738 GCF_025860055.1 Xyrauchen texanus
TGAGTGAGGAACAGGACAGAAAGTTTGGTGACGGGTGAAATATGAAAGGTTTGTGAAGTGTTGGCCTTGAGGGAGGTGACCTTTGACCCAGTGATAACCCTTAACCCCTCCCTCAGAACCTGGGCTGTGAATGCAGCGAGCTTTATTGACTGTAAAAAGAAGACGCTTGTGTGTCTATGAGCTGATCGCAGCTCGTCTCGTCTCCTGTCCAGAGACCCGCAGAGATGCTGAATGTCACAATGCAACATTTATTTCCCATGAGAGAAAACTACAACCTCAAATACACACGAGACAGTAAATGAATGCTGTCCATCACATAGTGTGGATCAACTGAAATCAGACACACACACACACACACACACACACACACACACACACACATATGTTGGTCTACCTATCATTATGAGGACTTTCCATAGACATAATGACTTTTATACTGTATAAACTATAGATTCTATCCTCTAAACCTAACCCTACCCCTAAACCTAACCCTCACAGAAAACATTCTGCATTTTTACATTTTCAATAAAACATTGTTTAGTATGATTTATAAGCGATTTGAATTATGGGGACACTAGAAATGTCCTCATAAATCACATTTATAGCATAATACCCTTATAATTACTAATTTGTAACTTACAAAATTGTCCTCGTATATCACAAAAACACGCACACACACACACACACACAACACACACACACACACACACACACACACACACTCACAGTCTCACACACACACACACACACACACTCTCTCTCACACACACACACACACACACACACTCTCTCTCTCTCTCTCTCTCACACACACACACTCTCTCACACACACACACTCTCTCACACACACACTCTCACACACACACACACACACACTCTCTCACACACACACACACTCTCACACATTCTCTCACACACACACACACACACACATATTCTCACACACACACACATTCTCACACACACACACACATTCTCACACACACACACACATTCTCACACACACACACACACACACAAACTCTCTCACACACACACACTCACACACACAAACTCTCTCACACACACACACACACACACACACACAGTCACACACACACACACACACTCTCACACACACACACAAACTCTCTCACACACACACACACACACACACACAAACGCTCTCTCACACACACACACAAACTCTTTCACACACACACACACACACACAAACTCTCACACACACACGCACACACACACATGCACACAAACACACACACACACAAAACACACACAACCACCAATACACCCACACATCCACACGTACACACACACACATCCACACGCACTCACACACACTCATCCACACACATGCACTCACGCACACACACACACACACACAAATCCACACGCACACACACACACACACACAAACTCACGCACATCCACACGTACGCACACACACACACACACGCATGCAAGAGCACACATCCACACACACACGCACACATCCACACACACACACACACATCCACACACAAACCCACACACATCCACACACACACACACACACACACACAGACATCCACACACAAATCCACACACAAACCCATACACACACTCACGCACACACACACTGACACACATCCACACACACACACACACACGTCCACACACACAAACACACACACACACATACAGACATCCACACACAAATCCACACACAAACCCATACACACACTCACGCACACACACACTGACACACATCCACACACACACACACACACACACGTCCACACACACAAACACACACACACACATACAGACACACACACACACATCCACACACACACACACGTCCACACACACACACTCACTGACACACATCCACAAACACACACACGCACTCACGCACACACACACACACACACACAGACTGAAGGGTCACCTGATAAAAGCGAGAGAAGCCCCTTCCCCCTACATGAGTGATTCCTCTTCGATGTCACTTGAACACCCCCCACAGACGTCACATGACCATATCTGAGAGATTGATTTTTACTGCACAGTTTTGTCCATACAAGTGAGACAAGTGAGACAATAGCCCGGTCAGCTAAACGCAGCCATCGCCTCGGGAAAAACAAGAGGCTTTTTGGCTCCATTCTGTCTAGGAGAAATTCCGTAGCACTCTGTGTGTTTTCCATCCGGCGCTCCGAGTGTATCGATCCGTCCGGATCTACTGGAAACATTAAACCAGACCTGCTTAAACACCCATAACAGACCAATCCTGAATCTGATGGACTAAATAATGACACTCAAATGAAAGAATGAAAGTGTTTGTGATGTAGTGCCTATAACATGTCCACAGATATTTAAAAAAAGAACTATTAAAACAATTCAAAACAACAGAATTAAAGCTGAATGTAACTGTTGTTTTAAACGAACCGTCTCAAGACAGACAGTAACACTGACTCGACCAATGGCGTGAGTTGGGGGCGGGGCTATCTGTTTGTTTGATCAATGGCCGATGAGGGGCGCATTCAGAAAGCACAAAATCTATCTTTGCAATTCCAAAATAATACACACCAACTGAGGACGAACCTCCATTGCCTCCGCATCTGAGACCGTCAATCCACGCATCTTATCACGTGACTTGTTGAGTTCGTTACCATGGAGACGTAGCGCGTGTGGAGGCTTCACGCTATTCTCCACGCACAACTCACCACACGCCCCACCGAGAGCGAGAACCACATTATAGTGACCACGAGGAGGTTACCCCATGTGACTCTACCCTCCCGAGCAACCGGCCCAATTTAGTTGCCAAGGAGACCTGGCTGGAGTCACTCACCACACGCCCCACCGAGAGTGAGAACCACATTATAGTGACCACGAGGAGGTTACCCCATGTGACTCTACCCTGCCTAGCAACCGGCCCAATTTGGTTGCCAAGGAGACCTGGCTGGAGTCACTCACCACACGCCCCAGCGAGAGCGAGAACCACATTATAGTGACCACGAGGAGGTTACCCCATGTGACTCTACCCTCCCTAGCAACTGGCCCAATTTGGTTGCCAAGGAGACCTGGCTGGAGTCACTCACCACACGCCCCACCGAAAGCGAGAACCACATTATAGTGACCACGATGAGGTTACCCCATGTGACTCTACCCTCCCTAGCATCCGGCCCAATTTGGTTGCCAAGGAGACCTGGCTGGAGTCACTCACCACACGCCCCACCAAGAGCGAGAACCACATTATAGTGACCACGAGGAGGTTACCCCATGTGACTCTACCCTCCCTAGCAACCGGCCCAATTTGGTTGCCAAGGAGACCTGGCTGGAGTCACTCACCACACGCCCCACCGAAAGCGAGAACCACATTATAGTGACCACGAGGAGGTTACCCCATGTGACTCTACCCTCCCTATTGTGGACGAGTGCTTGTGGGTTTCTTTCCTTGGATCTTCAATGGTCATGAAAGTTCAATAACATCATAAACACGCACTGCAACACTTCAATGATGATGAACTAATAATCAGTCACACCTTCAGTATATGTTTGTTAATGGCAAATGGACGTTCTATCAACCGACTGTGCCACTAAATACAGTCAAGCGCAATTTATTAGTGTTTAAAATATAAAAGACAAACGGAGCACTGCAATAATATGACGTGGGGGTGGAACTTCTCATCTTGTGTCTATAACAGCTCTTGGTGTCGGGTTGTTACTATGGTAACCAGAGAGGATGCTTTGACTCCTGCAGTGGCAGTCATGTAAAGATCACAGGGCAGTTAGACAGTATCTTATTTCTGTCACTGTCTCAAGACAGCATGAAAAAAAACAGAAGGACAGTGACAAGTCACAACGTGCCCCTTAAGTTAAGAAGTTGTTACTGTACGTCTATTGTCACTCTGGGTTTTCTTAACTTAACAGGGTTGTTAGTACCAGCAGCTGGTGTAAAGTAGACATAAAACTGACCATTACTATTAAGAATAGGTTTATGTGTGAAGCTATACTGCACAGATGAATGTAGTTAAACCCAAGATCTGAAGGTGTTTTCAATATTTACTGTTTCAGTGACATACCGAAAATTAAAGGCTTATAACTCGACATAAACACAAAACAAAGAGGGTCGAGTGTTTGGTATCATTATAAAGAAAACTTTTCAATTATTTAAATGATATAGATTATGATGAATCTTGTGGCT
Organism: Xyrauchen texanus; assembly: GCF_025860055.1. NCBI lineage: Eukaryota > Metazoa > Chordata > Actinopteri > Cypriniformes > Catostomidae > Xyrauchen > Xyrauchen texanus. The sequence goes on from NC_068295.1 coordinate 742,922, forward strand.
CTCAGCCTAAGAAACTGCTGAATGAGTTTCATTCTGTGTCATTTGAGTCATCATTGAGTCTGTGTCGTGTATTTGGCGCCATCTCCTGGTGGTCATATGTAACATTGTGCTTCATGTGGATTATCTAATGATCTATACATCTGATTATCTTGTGTGTGGACTCCATTGAAAGACAATCACAGACTCTAATTATGGCTAGGGCTGGGTATCGAGTTCAATACACTTTAGGCACCGACTGAAAAATGTATTGTCGCTCGGTACCAAATTTCGATACCTATGGGGTTAACGACAGTGATAAGCATGTACCATGCGAGATGTGCCCAAATGTAAAAGTGCTGGTGATTGGCTGCGTTTGGGCATCAAGGGAAAACACGAGTATCAGAAAATGAGTTCCAGGTGTGAGGATGTTATCAGTAACATCACTAACACTGTTCTTCTACATTACAGAGAAACACTAAACCGTAACAATGAGCCTTTAAAATATAAAGTGCACACATGAAGCGAGCCGCAGCGACACTGGCAAAAGACGTAATGATCCTGAATGTGTGGGAACACCAGCAAGAGACTGTCAGAACATTGTGTTACTGTATAGAGAGAAATCAACATTAGTGTTGTGTCGACAGACGATGATCTCGGGATCAATGATGGTCCGAGTGATCGCCAACAGCTGATGCCTTTGAACATGTCATGACCATATTTGGCTCGTTTTACCATTAATCTATTAAATTATTATTATTATTAGACTATTATAATTATCAAGTTAATATTACAAATAATTTGCCCATAGACACAGACACACGTTTGAAGAAATTTGGAC
>NC_068295.1:751238-756238 GCF_025860055.1 Xyrauchen texanus
AAAGAAAACTAGTTTTCTTTTTATCAGGATCTCGATAATTAAAATACTGTCATCTAAAGACAAACAAAGCCTTTATCTGCAATCAGAGGCCATTAGAACAGATTCTAAACAGAAAGTTCCATTGTATCCATAGTTACAGCTGTGGCATTGGCAATAAGACCATAGCAACCAAAAGTAAACCCATGACTATCAGTAACCATAAAACAAATGATGGCATTTTTTTTTATAAGAAAACACATCCAGAAATTAAACTGTATTCTCTCGCTACTATATTGACAATTCATGGTAAATATGTGTTTAATATCTGTGATGTGTGGATTGAAACATTACAATATCTGTCTGTTCATTGTGCAGTTTTCTCCTTTATTTCTTCTCAGTGCTGTTTAGTATGTGTGGCCGTTTAATACAGTTTTAAACTTGTTTAATGATTGACACATTATGGGCTTTCATAGAGCATTTAAACAAATAATAGATGCCGAATTCGTGACCCAGCTCGTGCTTTTCGCGGCTCCGTTTATGATGATCTGCGCGGCTGAGCGCTAGAGACGGTCCAAGAGATTGCTGCCCGCACTGGATCGGCACGAGCGCGTGAGTGCAATCAAAGTCTCTCTAGCGAGCCGGTCCGCTGTCGGCCATCTTTGGAACGCTCTCGGGAGGATATTTTCAGTCATGAAAGTGCAGCTCCCGTCTACTTCAATGGAGAAAGACCGAAATCGCAGAGTCTTGAGTCTGCGCAGTTGCGATTTCGGGACCAGACCTGCGCAGTAGTGAGCAGGAAGTAAAGCCGCGAAATCAAGGCCCCGCCCTCACTCTTGCTGAATCAATCGCAAGCACACGCCCCTTTTGACTTTTGACTTATGACGGTGTGAAATAATGAATTATAGAAATGTAGATATTACATTTAAAGCTCCAATCTCCTCAGTCCTCCGAAGATCCCGAAAAAAAAGTCAGTTGGTGCTTCAGTGACTACTTCACTCAGAGAACCTGTCAATCACAGCTGTCAATCATGATGTCACAGCAGCGTTTTTATAGCATCAAATAACTAAAAACAAACTTATTTTGAAAACAAACACTTGAAATGACATCAACGTGATAGAAACGACAGTAAATGACAGAAACTATCTTTGGAAAAAAGATATGTGAAGTGTCATTTAATTGTTTAGTTGGTCTCACGTCCCGTTGAATAACATGGGGAGGCGGGGCTTATGACCTATACTAGGACCAGCCACCGGGGGGCGATCGAGACGTTTTGGCTTCACTTTTGAGGGCTTGTGCGGCACACTTGTTTCAAATCAGCAGTAAAATCTGACAACACCGGAAGCAGGGCTGGACTGGTAATCGGGCATACCGGGCATTTTCCCGGTGGGCTGACGCACTTTGGGGCCGATCACGGGCGGACTGGCCATCAGGAGAACCGTGCGGGCCGGTCACAAAACGGACCAGTTCAGCCCTGACTGACTGATGCTTCTGTACCTCGGATTACACTAAAAACCGTAATTATAGCTAATGCGTATGCATGTACTTGAGTTCAGGTGATGTCTGTATCTAAAAGTTGATTGGCCGTTTTACCTGTAAGGCGGGACTTCCTTTTCTATATCCGTTGACCGATGCACATCTAGTTTCTTCCTACAATGCAACATCTATTCTGCACGTTTTGAATTGAAATACTCATCAAATAACCCCAAATCTAATCGAGACCGCTGACCAGCTCAGACTGAAAGCACTCCTGTTAACGGTGTCTGGCTCCAGATATCTAGTGAAGGGAAATGACGGCGTGTGATGTCTCTCTGACCCACAGCGCTTGTATCAAATGGACTTTAAGTGGAAGAAAACAGAGAAGGGAGGGAATATCTCCTCATGAAGACCTGACGGATGCAACTCCAAACGCTGATTTCAACTTGCAGGAATTATGAAGCGCACTAATGGAAGAGACAGTCATGTGATATTGAGATGGCCACACCAGTTCCCGTTAATGTCTAAACGCTGTGCATGGTAGATGTTTCGCGCTTTCCCCGAAGGGAGGAGGAAACTAGGTCAGGATGAATGCCGAACGCAGTGTCATATTAATACTCTCAATTTCCCCCCAGTAACATCTTCACCAGTGAGCGTGCTTTCATCTGTCCGCTCTCTTTATCGACATTTCAATTACAGCGAGAGGCTCGAGGGAAGATCCAGAATCTTCTAGACCCAGCTGCGTTTTTTTGGCACCGTTCATCCTCTTCATCACCACATGAGCTTCTCATAGTGTTTGCTTATTGATAATGTTAAAGCCCACTTAGCAATAGTTTTACTGATTTTAAGATATTAACATCATAGAGTTAAACATGGTTAAAGTGTTTTAAGTAGTACTCCATGAAAGATATGACTGAAATAAGTGTTGTGAGATATCTCGCCGGTCTCTGTGACAGCTCTAGACTCTGTGAATAGCAAATAAAAATGCGTCTGCGATCAATGGCGCTTTCAACCTGTCAATCATTTTGCTCGTTCTCATAGTGTTGTAGTTACAGAGAATTATTGAGGCTTAATGCCATTTTTATGCCATGTTGTTCATAACAGTTGCCAGCTGAGGGCGCTGATTTACTGCTGTTGTTTTTAACAACCGTTCATGATGTCGGTCTCAATAAAGCTGATTTGGTATATTTTGAGGGCGGGATTTTGGAATGAGGGGGCGTGGCTAATCCAAAAGCTCAGTCTTGTGAAAGTAGAAAGGTTGAAATCGCTTACAGTAACTTTAAATAAACAAAAATGTTAATAACTGTCAATAAGTGAAAAGATAGGATTTGGGGTAAAAAGCCCCCCTGTTGCAGGAGTCCCCAGAATGTGTCTGTGAAGTTTCAGATCAAAATACCCCACGGATAATTTATTATACCATGTTATAAATGCTTCTTTTTGGGTGGAATCAAAAACACGCTAATTCCGTGTGTGTCTCTTTAAATTCAAATGAGCTGCTGCTCCCCGCCCCCTTTCCGGAAGAGGGCTGTGCCTTTACAGCTACAACAGCTCAGAACTAATACTAATGATGCTTATGAAGCTGAGACATTATTCTTCTCACTGGATCTGCTCCAGGACTGTGTGTACATCACTCAGGGGAGGAGCTATGATAATAGGGCAGAGTCCGTCACCAGTCGTGGGCGTGGCCTGTTCTAACGTGACAAACACACAGCTATGGCAAAAGCACGTTCACCACTTTGATTAGGGGTGTAAGAAAATATCGATACACGCGAGTATCGCGATATTATGTTTGGCGATACTGTATCCATTCTCAAAAACGCTGTATCGATATTTTTTATGTTTTTTTTTCATACAAGATTCATGGCAGTGGTTTCGTTTTGGGTTTATACCCCGACCGCTAGATACTAGCAGTCATGTTGTCTCTGAACGTAAACTGTGACAGGAACATTCAACTAGTGCGTTATGCTATGCTATGCTAAGCTTGTAGGCTGTTATTGTTAGACGGGCTCTGCGGCGCTGTGTTTGTGATGTGTCCGTGTCATGACTCCGGGTGGACACATCACAAACGTTCAGTCCTTCACACCAGTGTTTACATTGAATTAACGGTAAATGTGTAAATCACGATTAAGAACATCGAGAGAGAGAGAGAGAGATAGGCGTCTCAGGACACTGCACGTGTTGTTCTGCTGTGACCCGGTGTGGACATTCAGAGCATAAGGTTTCGTTCTGTGTTCTGTCCCGGTGTGAGTAATTACTGCATCCTTCACATCAGTAACGACACTCACAACACATACACAAACACAGCTGCAACTCTTTGTTCCACCAGCTACTGTCTGCAGTAAGACAGACGCCAGTCTGAATCAAAGACAGATGACTGCACCGCTCAACAAAAGAAGCTTCGCCGTTCTCTTGGCCCATTTCCCCGAGCGATCAGTACCAGTGCTGGCGTCTTCATGTGGGAGTTTTTGTGCTTCAACAGTGAACCAAACGAGAACAACATAACACAAAAATAAAAACTGCAACATCGAAAGGGAAAACCAAACAACTCAATCTAGTCAGAATAAGAACACAGTAAAATAAAAGAAATTCAAGAAACACTCAGGGGTCGTGTGCTGGAGAACGGCTGTGCACTAACGAGACAGATACTGGGCATGCTCGAGCAGCTCACACTCCAGTGAACTCTTCAACCAGTTGAGACATTGACATTTCTCCAAGGAGCCGCTGGATTCAATTCCATCCTGCATATTCTCTCCTGCTAACACAAACCCTCCGTATCTTACTGTATGAGCTCAGCTTCAATAACCAAAACTCAAAACTCCCTCGTTTATATCACTGAGAGGGAAACACAGTGTTGAACAGCAGAATCTTACTAAAGGTTTTGGCAACACTTTCTATGAAGCCCATATTTATATGCATTGGTATCATAATACACCTCATAAATAATTGTAACCACAATTATAATGCATTTTAATAATGACCTATTCATAGTGTATAACGCATTATAATAATGACCTATTCATAGTGTATAACGCATTCTAATAATGACCTATTCATAGTGTATAACGCATTATAATAATGACCTATTCATAGTGTATAACGCATTATAATAATGACCTATTCATAGTGTATAACGCATTATAATAATGACCTATTCATAGTGTATAATGCGTTATAATGATGACCTATTCATAGTGTATAACACATAATGATGACCTATTCATAGTGTATAACACATTATAATAATGACCTATACATAGTGTATAACACATTATAATAATGACCTATTCAAAGTGTATAACGAGTTATAATAATGACCTATTCATAGTGTATAACACATTATAATAATGACCTATTCATAGTGTATAACGCATTATAATAATGACCTATTCATAGTGTATAACGCATTATAATAATGACCTATTCATAGTGTATAACGCATTATAATAATGACCTATTCATAGTGTATAACACATTATAATAATGACCTATTCATAGAGTATAACACATTATAATAATGACGTATTCAAAGTGTATAACGCGTTATAATA
>NC_068295.1:763738-773738 GCF_025860055.1 Xyrauchen texanus
TGAATAAAAGTGTGCCAAAAATTATGGCGAATGCATTTTTGGAAAAAAATATTTATTTAATGATGGTAAATGGTAAATGGTCTGCACTTATATAGCGCTTTTTTTAACCTTAGAGGTTACCAAAGCGCTTTACACTGTTTCCCAATCACCCATTCACCCATTCATACACACCAATGATGGCAGAGCTGCATGTAAGGTGCTAGCCTGCCATTGGGAGCAACTTGGGGTTCAGTGTCTTGCCCAAGGTCACTTCGGCATGTGGAGTCATGTGGGCCGGGAATCGAACCACCAACCCTGAGATTAGCAGCTGACCCGCTCTACCACCTGAGTCACAGCCGCCAATGATGAGATATTTCCCCTCTTTCAATTGTTTTACTTCAATTAAAAGTTTCACAGCCTTATATTTACCAAGGGTGCCAATATTTTTGGCCACCACTTTACAGAATATGGGAAGGTTACTTCATAAAAAGTGTAGTAAGCATAAAAAACTAAATGGATATTTGGTGCGAGCACCCTATGATATTAAAACCAGTTCTCCTCCGTGTCTTCGTGTAATCTCAGACTGACTCGGTGATGTTGAGATCCATCCCATCTGTTGCAGGACTCCTTCTACTTCTATTCTATGTGCAAAAGGAATGTTTAGAAATCTAAAATTGGTATTTCCAATTGGCACACCAAAGCAGAAGATATTAGATAGACCTGCTATTTTATATAAACATGTGCATATTTTACTAGTGGGACTGTTTCCAGACTTGCCAGCCAGGATTCAGAAATATGTCCTAATAAGCAAGTTTTAGTTACATTTAAATGCTGTTTCGGCTAAAGCAGGTATTTAAATTGTGTGCTGTATGATATAAATATGATATGTAATATGATATAAAATTATATGATTGTTTAGATTATATTTTATCTAGTGTTTATGCTGCCTCATTATCATCAACAAAGCTTGTGCTTGCTAATATGTGTTCAAGTGTAAATGAGTAAAATGCACTTTAAATATGCCCATATTAGAAAATCAGCATCTTATAATGATTTCTGAAGGATCATGTGACACTGAAGACTGCAGTAATGATGCTGAAAACTCACCTTTGATCACAAATTGTATTATACAATATATTTAATAGAAAACTGTTCTTTTAAATTGTAAAATGAGTTCAGAATATCAATGTTGTTTCTGTATTTTGGATCAAATAAATGCAGTCTTGGTGAGCAGAAGAGACTTCTTTTAACGGTAGTGTAGGTCTAAAATTAAGTAAAGTCTTTATGTAAATAAAATGTATAATCAGGTTACTTCTTTTAACTTAAAACTTGATTTTGATCATTAAGTCTCCTCACATTCATTCTCTATCCCTCATTGATGGGCCCAGGGGGGTGTTTTATCTCAGGTGTGAATCACATCCATATTCATGATAGTTCACGCCTCCTCGCATATTACCATCAACACTAAAAGTGTCTTACAAGAGTTCAATTACTATATTGTTTTGTATGAATGAGTGATCAGGATGATTTTCACATCATTTTGTAGCAAAAACTCTTGACTACAAGATCCACACATATATATATATACACACACACACACACACACACACACACACACACACACACAGTATATATTAGGGCTGGGCATTGATAAAGATTTCCCAATGTGATGTCCATTTTGCTTACATATGAATAATTATTTCTCAGCTAATGCTGTTAATTATACAGTGACCTACTTTCCTTCTCGGTATAACTAGAATATATTTTGAAAATGCATTTTTTTTTTTATCATGTTGGTTATCATTGTAGCTTTTGAAAATGTATCATATTAAGAGGGAAACGGGACCAACACACACACAAAATAAAAATAACAAATATTCAACAACCACTGACATCAGTAACTGTGGAGGGGTGGTGGCGTAGTGGGCTAAAGCACACAACTGGTAATCAGCAGGTTGCTGGTTCGATCCCCACAGTCACCACCATTGTGTCCTTGAGTAAGACACTTAACTCCAGGTTGCTCCGGGGGGATTGTCCCTGTAATAAGTGCTCTGTATAATACATTGGTACTCAGAAGGTTGCTGGTTTGATCCCCACAGTCACCACCATTGTGTCCTTGAGTAAGACACTTAACTCCAGGTTGCTCCGGGGGGATTGTCCCTGTAATAAGTGCTCTGTATAATACATTGGTACTCAGAAGGTTGCTGGTTTGATCCCCACAGTCACCACCATTGTGTCCTTGAGTAAGACACTTAACTCCAGGTTGCTCCGGGGGGATTGTCCCTGTAATAAGTGCTCTGTATAATACATTGGTAATCAGAAGGTTGCTGGTTTGATCACCACAGTCACCACCATTGTGTCCTTGAGTAAGACACTTAACTCCAGGTTGCTCCGGGGGGATTGTCCCTGTAATAAGTGCTCTGTATAATACATTGGTACTCAGAAGGTTGCTGGTTTGATCCCCACAGTCACCACCATTGTGTCCTTGAGTAAGGCACTTAACTCCAGGTTGTTCCGGGGGGATTGTCCCTGTAATAAGTGCTCTGTATAATACATTGGTACTCAGAAGGTTGCTGGTTTGATCCCCACAGTCACCACCATTGTGTCCTTGAGTAAGACACTTAACTCCAGGTTGCTCCGGGGGGATTGTCCCTGTAATAAGTGCTCTGTAAGTCACTTTGGATAAAAGCATCTGCCAAATGCATACATGTAAATGTAACTGTTGCATTTACTTTCAGGAAGTTATGGAGTTGATAAAAGCTGATTTGGGAATATGTTGAGATGCTGCAGCTATTTTTCCCATCGATATATAATCTATTAGTAGATTTGACCAATGATGGATCCTTCATGAATGCTTAATTACATTATTATCTGTTCAGGCAGTGAGACCGTAGTTCAGCTGAGCATGCATTGCAATAACAGCAGTATTTCCTGTCAGTGCTTTTAGTATATCCTGCATGGGTTTTACTGGCATTCATAAGCATCTACATTAACGACTGATGGTGCATAGATCATATTAGGTATGTGCAGAAGTGCTCACACTGCGTTTACTGACCGTGTAAATGCACTGCAGGAAAAGAGAACTGTACGATGCATCAATTAGTGCAGGAACTAACGTATAATGTGTCATCATTCATGCCAATATTGCTCCATAATCAGACCGGTAGAGCAGCTCTTAGAGAAGGTCAGCAGCCATTTGTGTGATGAGAAATGTCACAGACTTCATCGTGACATGAAAGATCAAGATATTAAAATCAAGGTTACGACACATCACAGCTGGTGTTATGCATGATCAATATAATTCTGCATCCTGTTCTAATGCAATTCAAATACAGGAAATGACCTGTATTTAAAGTGCATGTCTGATCTGAAGCCTTTAGTTGTGACAGAACACGCTGCGACTTGTTTACAAAAGCTACTAGTGCTACGAGCGCTCGCTACACACAGTCTGTCATTAAGTTCAGAGCGCAGGATTACATGTCAAACGTCACGCTGTCTCGGAGAGATCACATGTCATCTGAAATACAACAGTAAAAATACGAGGATTCATTTCAAAAATGCTTTGGAAAGTGAAATATGTGAAATAAACTGGGCTGAACTTGTAAAGGACAGACTGATGGTGTGCTGAACACGGATTGGACTGGTGTCATAATCATAAAACACATGATGACTCTCATGTACAAACAAGCAGAACTGTGACTCGCACTGAACACTTCACCACTGATTTATACGTCTCCTCAAGAGCAGAAGATCAGAGACACGACTGTAATGTTTCTCTCACACTGCACAAGTGTCACATTACACAGATAATCAGATCATGAGTACGTAACAATTGGATTAGTGCTGTTCATAAAACCACAGGTCAGTCTGCTCAGATCAGATCACACACACACACGCACGCACGCACGCACGCACGCACTCACACACACACTCATACACGCACGCACTCACACACATGCAATCACACACACACCCACACTCATACACGCACGCACTCACACACACACACACATGCAATCACACACACACCCACACTCATACACGCACGCACTCACACACTCACACACATGCAATCACACACACACATACACACGCACACACATGCACTCACACCCACATGCACACACTCACACACGCACTCACACACACACGCACGCACTCTCACACACTCGCACGCACTCGCACGCACTCACACACACACGCACGCACCAACGCACACACCCCGACATGCGCACACACTTAAAAACATACACACACACACAAAACACACATATATACACCAACAAACACACACACACACACCCGACACGCGCACACACACACCTCGACACACACACACACACACACACACACACACACACTCACACCAACACACACACACCTCGAGACGCACACACACACACACACACACCAACACACACCCACACACACAAAAACACACATATATACACCAACAAACACACACATACACCAACACACACACACTTACACACACACACACCGACACGCGCACACACACACCTCGACACACACACACACACACACACCTCGAGACGCACACACACACACACACACACCAACAAACAAATACACACACACATACATACACACACACACACACACACACACACACACTTAGAGAGTGCTGCGCTGGTGTTCAAATTAAAGTTCAAAGTTCCACCAACAGCAGCTGCGGAGCGAATGGCTCTTCAACCAGACCCAATAACAATGATGCTAGGTGTTGCTAGCACGTTGCTAGGCATTGCTAGCCTTTTTTAACATGTAGCTAATCTTTTAGGTGGTAGAGTGGGTCGGATGTTAATCGCAGGGTTGGCGGTTTGATTCCCGGCCCACATGACTCCACATGCTGAAGTGTCCTTGGGCAAGACACTGAACCCCAAGTTGCTCCCAATGGCAGACTAGCACCTTACATGCAGCTCTGCCATCATTGTTGTGTGAATGTGTGTGTGAATGGGTGAATGAGTCACAGTGTAAAGCGCTTTGAATACCGCTAAGGTTAAAAAGGCGCTATATAAGTGCAGACCATTTACCATTGGAAGTTCTGATGGACAGAAAGACTGAGATTCAGACTTCTGACCACCCAACCATTCACAGCATGAGGCTCTTTTGTCTTTGTGTGAATGTTCTGTTGTTGTAAAAGCTTGACTGACTCGGAGACAGTGTTGGGTTGTTCTTCTGTCACAGAACACACCGGTTAGGAGACATCTGCTCATAATGGCATTATCTATAATGAAGAGGCTGTAGGTTCTACGCTTTCCATAGAAAGAGCTGGACTCCACGTCTCGTCCCACTCGCTCTAATTTCCTGGACAATAACTGGTAAGGTCAGGGAAAAGGTCAAACCCCATGGCTGAGATTACAGGAATCAAACAGTGATATTATGGCCTCATTAGGAGGGTTTAAAGCTCATGAACGTCCTGAGCGACACAAACACATCTAAAGCTGCGAGGAGTGCTGCGATGAGAACGACTGTACGAAGGTTTCTCAGCTCATTACAAACAAATAATCAGTCAACAGTTTAGTCTGCTGTGGCTCTTGACCTCTCTATCGGTCATATTGCATGTTTGTTGCATCATTTAGCAGCACTTGAAAACAATCGTGAGCACTTTCTTCCATAGGGGAAATATTGCTGATGTTTAATGCCCTTTGAAAAGCACTGATGCAACTAAACTACAATATTCAGAAGGATGCACAGGAGGACGAGCGGTGCAAAGAAGCTTTAAATTAAAATGAGTGATTTATTATGAAATAATCATTTTATAAAAGCAATAGGGCTTTTGAGATTGTGCTATACTGTGAATGTGTCATGCCTACGAACACCCTTTATGCACCCATCCGATACCTGGATCGGGAAACGGTACAGAGACGGATCCAAATCTGATACTGTGTGACACAGAACTATAAAAGCATCATTAAAGCAGTCCTCATGACTCGTACATTTAAAAAGCCATTTTAAAACTTTGTGAATCACAAACGGCTGTGTATAATAAATAATAATATAGTCTTCATGTGCTGCACGCTTCATAGTGAATGAGCGCCAATATGTACGCGCTCCATATGAACTCGTTTATAGCATGCATTGAGAACAGCTCCGGAGGAACATTGCACTAGATTTCGACTTAGAAGCACAATAATACGACTGTAATCTTTAGACAGAAACTCGTCTGGGGTATTCTGCTAAACTAAACAACAGTGATTTTAAAGTTTATATTAGTGTTGTCACGGTAACAAAGTGTTTCTAACACTAATTTGTTTCTCCCCAATGTGTAACGCCCAATTCCCAAAGCGCTCCGAGTCCTCGTGGTGGCGTAGTGACTCGCCTCAATCCCGGTGGCAGAGGACGAATCTCAGTTGCCTCCACGTCTGAGATCGTCAATCCGTGTTTCTTTACACATATAACGGTAACCCCAATCAGCGCCACATAGTGAGGTAATAATATTGTGACTCCAGTCAGGTCTCCTTAGCAACCAAATTGGCCCGGTTGCTAGGGAGGGTAGAGTCACATGGGGCAACCAAATTGGCCCGGTTGCTAGGGAGGGTAGAGTCACATGGGGCAACCAAATTGGCCCGGTTGTTGTGATAGTCAGCGCCAATACTCGCTGAGATACTCAGACCCCCAATTAGCATATTAGCAATTAGCATCCACAGTTAGAGAAATGCACATAGTTAATCAACACTAGACAGCATCAAATATGTGTTGGTAAACCACAGAGTTCCTTTCAAGCAACACAACCTGTTGATGCATCTATTTTAATTCAACCAGTTGTTATTTACTGCTGTTATAAAACCGTTTTAACAGACACGAGCAAAGAAACGACAGAGAGACAGAGAGTGAGAGAGAGAGAGAGAGATCATTTGTCTCAATCACACAGGTCATTTAAATCTGTTCAGCACAATTATAATCCCTGTTCTTTGAGCATTAGCATCACACTGAAGCGTGTATGGATGGGACTGTAATCCTGTGCGTGACAAGAGCACTGTGGGGGGGCAGTGAGATCAGAAATAAGGGTCACAGCAGAATTGAAGTTAATGCATGAAATATGGGACACAACATACACAAACGCACATCTCAGATGACAGAAATGGGGGAAGGGAATGAATATAAATGAAGATTTTATATGAACAGAATTTAGCTGCTAATGTGCACAAGCATTTCTGTCCTTTAATGGTTTGTCCTACAAGATCACTTGAGGATGACACTCATGTCAATGCAATCAAATATACTCGGTACGACAAAATAACAAATAAAAACATGCAATAAATGGACAACACTTCTTTCTATTGCAGTCTTCACTGGCTACATACTGAATATTTGATGGAATGAAAACAAACCTGTGAGGGATAGACATATGCCAGAAACATACTTCACGCAAGAACACATTCACAGATGCGTGTGGTACGTTGAACATAGATGAACATAGCGCGTCCTCGCGTTACTGTGGTGGTGACAAACCTCAGGACTCAAGGGGTCTTCGCTGAGACTTCTCATCGCAACATGAAATGTAGTTTTCTTTTTATTTTATTATCTTCCTAGAGGTCCACTGATAATGTTAGTAAAGTTTCTTGCATTAAAACAGTCATAATTTAGTAATATATGACCACTTTCCACCCTGTCTCTGGCCCTCTTTCTGAAACGCTCGGATTTGGCCTCAGCGCCTCCTTAAAATGTCAAGGTAAACGCCCACAGTTCTGATTGGCTAACATCGTGAAGTCCTTTATATACTGCCATATTTAAAACTCTATCGGAAGAGAATGAACAAGCTCCACAACATTATAAAACTAAATATAAGGGTTTACACATAACACACACCCAACACATCGTATCCAAATAAATCGCACGGTTTTGCGATCAGGCCCAAGTGTTTTTAACTGCCCCATCCGCCAATAATGGTTCCTTTGCAAGGCTTGAATTGTATTCTGACTGGTTCACAAGCAATCCATGCTGATATGAGCAGAAAAACTGCACATGTATAGTCCAAAGCACAATGAAGATGCACACACATACAGTATCATCATGTCCTGAAATCTGGAATGCATCAAAACGGTCAATGATGTCCGTTTAGTGCATGTTTACGTACACCAACGATTAAAAGCAGCATAAAGCAGTAGCAGAATGAAAGAGAATGGGGTCTCCTCTTCAGAGTTGTAACTTGACACCATGTCTTTTAAAAGCAGCGCAAGATACGTGTCTTATGCACGTTTATATACAAAAATATTCCAGATGGTTCCCCTTTGGTGTTCAGGAATAGTTTGGCCACACTAAGCTTGTCCCTGTCCCTGTCTCTCTCTCTCTCGCTCTCTGTCTGTGTGTTTACAATATGAACTGCTCACCAGTGGGCGGGGCCATGGGAGCGATGACTCATGTTGTGGGATGTATAAATTCAATTGTGATGTCACAAACACACAAATTTCAAAACGAGATGTTCCAGTATGGTGGAAACTATCAATTATTTTTTTACATTGGAGATTAAGTGATGAGTTATTTAATGTACAGTATGTTTTTAATAGTAGAGTGACCTCTTATGTGTCAAAATATCAAGGAACATTTCTCCATTTCATGACCCCTTTAAATAGCAGCAGTTAAGAGTTGGTCGGATTGTGAAGATTTCATGCATTTAAATGACACCCATTTGGTTTCAAGTGTGTAGTTTAATCAGTTAATCAGCTGGCGGCTCCAGTTTAAAAATGCAAAAAGTAAAGTTAGTGGCCACAATGAGTTGTCAATGTAAATAAATATCTCATATATCTGTACCACACTTCAGGGGGAACTTTTGATCTGGGCCAGCCATCCAAAACACCCTGGTAACCACTTAGTAACCCCCTAACAACCACTGAGAACACTTTAACAACAACGAAACACCACCCTGGCAACCACCCAGAACACCCTAATATTGTAGCAGTGAGTTTTCCACAGGGAAACAATGTCAATGTACTGATTTATTTATGTTATATAAGTTTCCTTCAAGGGGGCTTTAAAGTATAAATGGATCCGTGTTTAGGGACAATTAGTTTCAAAGACAGATTACAGATAAAAGGCTTCGGAGGAAAATCACATCTTGAGCTTCTGCACCGTCCAGGATAAGGTCCAGGTCTCAATGTTTTAGATGTGCGCTGTGCGACTCACACATCTGACCAGAGCTGGAAATAACAGCTGTAACTTTAGACCATGTGGAGTAATTATGTTTAGGAGAACGTCCGTGACTGTGTAGTTCAATGAATGCATTTCTTCCTTCAACAGCACTACCTGTTCACTTCCTCCCATTCTCACTGTGAATAATGGCTCACTTTTCCTCTATTCAATCTATTTTTCTCTCGGCTTTCAAGGCTGCAATGCATTGTTTCATTGTACTCTGGTGTTGTAACCTCTTTAGACCAAACAAACAGATTAAATACAGTGGGGCTTCAGGCCATTGCAACATGTTTTTAAGATGGCATGTCTTGAGAATCTGCAGTTGCTGTGTTCAAACGCAAGAATGGGTCCCGTGTGAAGGTCAGCTAATGCGATTATGGGTGTGTAATGGTTGAGATGGGAAAGGAGGATGCAGGAACCGGCTAAACAATCAAAGTAATATTTTACCGCTGCACTTATCCCTCTCGCCGGCTGATCAGCTCAATTGGGGGCCGGGTGTGCGTAGTCATGTCCCGACCCCGCCCTCCTCCTCATCACACTCCTCCCTCCTTTGCCTCAGGCCGGGGACTGCAGCCAATCCTCCGACCCCTGGCGGATGGAACGCCCCTCCGTGTTTTGGTGGCCTGTAGGGAACTCCTCCGCCCCTAGCAGCGGCTGCACTGCTCCAAGCGACCAGCAGCAAGCCCCTCCTCCACTCATGGATGGCGGCCATTCATCCACGTCCAGGCGGCCGGCAGCGGCGACTTCTTCCCCCGGTGGATGTCGCTGCTCCTTTAGGTGGATGGCAGTGGCAAGGATCCCTCCTCTTTCCCGGGTTTTGGTACCGATGTAACATGGTTGAGATGGGAAAGGAGGAGGCATAACAGGCTGA
>NC_068295.1:781238-783738 GCF_025860055.1 Xyrauchen texanus
CTATCTATCTATCTATCTATCTATCTATCTATCTATCTATCTATCTATCTATCTATCTATCTATACGTCTTTCTGCCTGTCTATCTATCTATCTATCTATCTATCTATCTATATATCTATCTATCTATCCATCTGTCTATCTATCTATTTATCTATCTATTTATCTATCTATCCATCTGTCTGTCTGCCTGTCTATCTATCTATCTATCTATCTATCTATCTATCTATCTATCTATCTATCTATCTATCTATCTGTCTGCCTATCTATCTACCTACCTATCCGTCTGTCTGCCTGTCTGTCTATCTATCTATCTATCTATCCGTCTGCCTGTCTATCTATCTATCTGTCTGCCTGTCTATCTATCTATCTATCTATCTATCTATCTATCTGTCTGTATGTCTGTCTATCTGTCTGCCTATCTGTCTATCTATCTGTCTGTCTGTCTGTCTATCTATCTATCTAGCTATCTATCTATCTATCTATCTATCTATCTATCTATCCATCTGTCTGCCTATCTGTCTATCTATCTATCTATCCATCCATCTGTCTGCCTGTCTATCTATCTATCTACCTACCTATCCGTCTGTCTGCCTGTCTATCTATCTATCTATACATCTGTCTGCCTGTCTATCTATCCATCTGTCTGCCTGTCTATCTATCTATCTCTCTATCTATCCATCCGTCTGCCTGTCTATCTATCTATCTATCTATCTATCTATCTATCTATCTATCTATCTATCTGTCCATCCATCTGTCTGCCTGTCTATCTATCTATCCATCTCTCTATCTATCCATCTGTCTGCCTGTCTATCTATCTATCTGTCTATCTATCTATCTATCTACCCATCTATCTCTCTATCTATCCATCTGTCTGCCTGTCTATCTATCTCTCTATCTATCCATCTGTCTGTCTATCTATCTATCTATCTATCTATCTATCTATCTATCTATCTATCCACCCATCTATCTATCCATCTGTCTGCCTATCTATCTATCTGTCTGTCTATCTATATCTGTATGTCTGCCTGTCTGTCTACCTATCTATGTCTGCCTGTCTGTCTATCCATCTGTCTATCTATATCTGTATGTCTACCTGTCTGTATGTCTGCCTGTCTATCTATATCTGTCTGTCTATCTACATCTGTATGTCTGCCTGTCTGTATGTCTGCCTGTCTATCTATATCTGTCTGTCTATCTACATCTGTATGTCTGCCTGTCTATCTATCTATCTGTCTGCCTGTCTATATCTGTCTGTCTACCTATCTATCTGTCCATCTATATCTGTATGTCTGCCTGTCTATCTGCCTATCTATCGTCTGTCTGTCTGTCTATATCTGTATGTCTGCCTATCCATCTATCTATCTGTCTGTCCGTCTATCTATCTATATGTCTGTCTGCCCGTTTGTCTGTCTATATATCTATCCATCTGTCTGTCTGCCTGTCTATCTATATCTGTCTGTATGTTTGTCTATCTGTCCATCCGTCTATATGTGTGTCTGTCTGCCTATTTATCCATCTATATCTGTCTGTCCGTCCGTCTGCCTGTCTATCTATCAGACACGATGTAACAGTAGAAATGTACGGTTATAGTAAAAAAATGACTTAAATATTGATCTGTTTCTCACCACATCTATCATATCACTTCTGAAGTCATGGATTAAACCACTGGAGTCTTATGGGTTACTTTTATGCTGCCTTTACGTGCTTTTCGGAGCTTCACCGATTACTTGCATTGTATGGACCTACAGAACTGAAATGCTCTTCTAAAAATCTCCATTTGTGTTCTGCAGAAGAAAGTAAGTCACATCTGGGATGACATGAGGGTGAGTAAATGATGACAGAATGAACATGTTTGTGTGTACTGTCCCTTTAAGATTGGGTTCCTCTGCTTATTACTTCACACATGTTACTACTCTACTCCAAGAGCATCAATATGGAGTATAATACAGCATACTTCATCACAGTTCAGAAATGCACAAGAACAATATTTTTTCCTTTTTTAATCCATAAGAACATTTCAGCAGTTTATTGACAGCCACAATGTAAAATAAAAATACTTTAACCTGCGGTACAAGATCATGACAATTATGGCACAATTTATTTCCACAGGAACTTTTGCTTTTTTTTTGCTTCTATTTTTCCAGCACAATTGACCAATAGAGTAACAGTGGAGACACAATCCACAAACACCTCCTTAAAAACCCATAGAGACCATTCATTCACACTTCCCCTAAAAGATCCTGAGAAACAGATTCACCCATGACAGCACAATCACATCACATGTGTGTTACACAACAATAACAATGGCAATTTCCCCAGAACTCCGTGTCAGAAGCAGCAGTTCATCACCTGAGTTTAACAGCAAAAATGGCAAAATAAAATCAAACCTGAAAGGAACATCATATTGACATCCAGTAAAGCACACACACACTAATCAGATGTCAGAACGAGGTGTTGCTGATATACAGTGTGACATTAGATGCAAACATGAACATTACA
>NC_068295.1:788738-823738 GCF_025860055.1 Xyrauchen texanus
CGCCGTCCGCGTCTCTGGGGACAGCAGGGCACTCCTCCGCCCCCGGCAGCGGCTCCCTCACTCCAGGCGGTCGGGGTATCCAGTCCCCACTTGCCCGTGGACGACGGCCGTTCCCCGCATTCGGGCGGTCGGGCTACTCCGTCACCCAGCAGATGGCAGCGGCGCTCCCCTGGGTTGACGGCAGTGTCGAGGACTCTGCAACGGGCATCCCTCCTCCTTCCCGGGTTTTGGCACCAATGTAACACAGTTAAGGATGGGCAAGGAAGAGGCGAGAACCGGCTTGTCAATATAAATAATAATTTAATGAGAACTTAAACCAAAAGTACAAACATAAACACACATATGACGGACATGCCCGTAATTCTCTCTCTCGAACCGCCTTTATCCCTCGCGCGCCCCATCAGGCCGATTGGGGACCCGGGCGCGCGCCCCCCTCCGCTCCACAAACACATTCAGTGATATAATCCCGGCCGACGCACCGGATTGTGTAAAAGTGCAGAATGTCTTCATGTTTAAACAGATTCAAAGCCTCAATGAAACCCTTTTGTGGACCAGAATCACTCCGTTGGAACAGAAAGTTGATGTGCAACCTGAAAATCTCCGTTTATTATTTTATTAGCTTGAACAAAACCTGCAATTCTGCTGCAGTCTTTCACAAACGTCTGAAATACTGAATTATTTTGTTCCCTTTTGACATGTTTGTTTCTGCAATGGTAAAATATTAACCCTTTACGCTCTCAAAATGAAAGGCTTATAATTAAAAAATAAATAAAAAAAGAAGTCGGGTGTTTGTATCGTTGTAAAGAAAACTTTACAATAAATGTATGTTATAGATTATGACACATTCTGAGACTCTCAGACTAAGAAACTGCTGAAATTGAGCCCAAAACTGAACTTTTTTTCTTGTTTTTCTTATTTGACATTATTTATCTCTGTGTGTAAATAATGTGTCTCTGAAAAACTGCTTTTGTTTTGTTCCCGATCATGTCGACTGTATCTGAGAAACATTTTGTGTTGATACGACAAAGCAATCAAAAGTTACAACATTTGCAAACATATATTATAATAGTGTCTAAAAGCTTCTCCAAACAAATAAAAGATAATAATTGTACATAAGAACTAATTACACATGCAAACACAACAATGACTAAAGGTTTGCATAGCATGCAGACATGATTTTAGTCATGAGATTTCACAGAATGAGTTTCATTCTGTGTCATTTGAGTCATCATTGAGTCTGTGTCGTGTATTTGGCGCCATCTCCTGGTGGTCATATGTAACATTGTGCTTCATGTGGATTATCTAATGATCTATACATCTGATTATCTTGTGTGTGGACTCCATTGAAAGATAATCACAGACTCTCACAGATATTTTATGTTCTGTTTATGTTTCGTGACGTTATAAGTGAACATGCGGCATATAAGCAAGACCAGTATAATAGTCAAAAACATATATTTAGCTGTTACTCGCTATATTTTTATCTGTGAGTAAAACAAATATGATGTTTGTATTTTACTCTTCAAGAACTTTCCAACGACATATGACACATGAATATTTGATCAGTTTGATGTTTTTATTGATTGCAATTATTTTTAATAAATAATCAAAACGGACACTTTTGATTTGTCTGCAAATTTCAAAGCATTTGTTTTGGTCGTAATATCTACATGCATTGTAGAGCTTGTAAGCTTTCAAACAATACTTATTTCGTGTTGGTCGAAAAATAAGAATCGTTAAAATATTAATAACTAAAGTCTTTAGTTATTAATATTTTAACGATTCTTATTTTTTCTCACGGGCCCGCCAGCGATCCGAGCTTAAAGGGTTAATATGTGGATAAATGTAACAGTTTGTCATGTGAGAGTCACTTTAACACACACTAAAGGAATGAGAGTGGACAACGCTGTGTTTAACGTTCCATCCCAGATCAATGTTTTTTATTTGTTCGTGTAATCCGAATACGGCCACTGATAACACTTCAAAACCCACGGCAAGCGTTAATGGCAAATACTGTAAACAGAAATTCAATAAGCACAAAATAAAAAACTCGTACTCCGTTCTAAAGACAAATGCGTGCCGTTCGCCCTCTGTTGAGTTCATCAGCTTTTCATATATTTAAACAAAACGAAAATATAAACTTTCAACACTAGAAGCCAATCGAACACTAAACCACAGACGGACGTCAAGTCTAATTCAGCACAAACCATCAAAGTGTGAATGTTCTGACATCATCAGTGAGGTCATGATGAAGGTGAAGAGAGAGAAGAGAGAAAGAGAACTAAGGAGGCTCGTCTCAACAGCGCTCTGGGAACAGGAGTTTTAAAGGAAAGTTCTTTTCCCAGACACCCGGAATGACAGAGGATGAATTTGCAGGGGTACAAACAACACGCCTCCTGAACAACTTCCTGTCTGAGGAGGAAGAGACGGTTTATGCCTGATGAAGAGAAGCACACATAGAGAAAGCACACTGTTAAGAGTTCATATCAAACACACACGACCTGACTGACTATCTCTCTTCTCTAGTGTGTGTCAGACCATTGCTCTCTCGCCCCTGCAAACAGCACACTCCTCCTGAAACCCCAGATCCCTCTTAAACGAGACATTTGTCCATTCCGCATTAAAATAGTTTCACTCCTAAAGAATATTAATTTTTAAACATGTATAAAATAATACGCACTCACATGAGATGAGGAATCTTTATAATTCTACATGGAGAGGGTCTCCTCATGGGGGCGGCCATGTTAGTAGCACATGACCAGCTGAATACTACTCTCTTAAAGGGACAGTTCACACACAAATGAATATTCTCTCATCGCTGGTCTACAGCTACTGTTACGGTCTCCTCGATGGGTTGTACTGTTGTTTTAAATGTTTTGGATCGTTATACTGAGAAACAAAATCTCTCTAAAACACTCAGAACTCCAGACAACATGAGTTGTGTAAAATGAGACAGCTTTAAACAGTGCATGTCACTGAAGATGGTAAGTTTGTCCCTCACAGATGTGCTCGTCCATAGACATTCAGTCTAATGTTCAGTTCAAGCAACACCCTCATTATTACATTGAATATCTCGGTCTCTGAGTGGACTACAAGCTCAATCTAAGTGTCATTAGAAAGCTGAGATCCTCCCGTTTGCGATGATGTATAGTTATTTATAAATTATAGTTGCTAACATATATATATGATTATTTTGTTTAGCATACTTTTCCTTCTAAATGTCATATTTTGTTCTGGACATGTAAGATATAACTTTAGATTATTCACACAAGCTCACAGAGAAGTAAACAATGGCTCATTTTATAGAAGACTCACTAAGATAAAAGCAGATTTAAAGCTTTTAGCTATTTGGGGTTTTCAGCAGCAGTTATCGGAGCATAAATGAGACATTTGTAGTTGACGATTTACAGAAATCAGATTTCACTTTGTGATTCTTTTGTAAATCTTTTAAACTGTGATATTAGTGCAACAGAATAAACTATACAGTCATATTCCTGAGAATGAGAGCTTTCATTTGATATATGACTTGTCCATATACAGTATGTGCGATGTGAAGGTGTTATTCTTAAATAAATATTTCTACCCCATTACCTCTAGGGGCGCTAATTTTAAAGGCAAATATTTTAAGGCCTTATTTTGTTGTTTTAAGTAACATAAATGCAGAAGTGATGATTATCTCTGAAAAGTTAAGATTCTAAGCTTTGAAACGATACCTCATATGCCTGACTTACGTATACGGGAACATGAGCATTTTAATCGTAACTTTTTTTGCGATATAGCTGGCACACGAGGTTAAAGAGTGTGAGTGAATGAACAAATGCACATTCAGTCATCGTTTACTCACCCTCATGTCACTTCAAACACATGTTTTTGTCATTTTTTGAGTTTGAGTGCCTCTTGAACATTCTGCTAAACCTCTGCAGTTACGTTCCACACAAGAAAGTACGTACAAATGGGTTTGGAACAACATGAGGGTGAGTAAATGATGACACCATTTTCATTTTAACACGAACTACGGTATCCCCTTAAGTGTCAGACATGGTCAGAGAGTGATTGTGCACACTGAGGTCATGACACAGGAAGTACTGCTGTACAGGAAACACAAACATTGGGCTGGTGTTCATGTTTCAAGGGCTGTTCGTGTTTATGCTGATATTTCACAACTGCAGTTTGGATGCCGATTCTTCTTAATTATCCTTTTAGTACTTTTGAGAATCATTCCGTTCTGCAGTGTGTGTGTTTGCAAGGGCAAGATTGCCAATCACAGTCTGTAACAAACACTCATTATAAAAGTCTTGCATTAATTAATGGAACAATATGATGTCATAAAACACTGATTACATGCATAATGATGTTCACTAGCTCTCTCTCTCTCTCTGTCTCTCTCTGATCTAACTCATGTTGTTTGTCCAGTCCTGCATGTTTCTCTGGGAGGAGCACAATCCACTGTCAGAAAAGACCAATCTGATTGGCTGATTGGTTGTCATGGCAACGGTAGCAACAATGTAGCTGGTTAGTAACAGGCCGTTACGGCGACTTGTGAGCGCACAGATTCATGCAGGTGACAGCGGCACAACACGCAGAACACATGCACAAACGAACAACACAACGTCACTACACCCGCACATGACTCAGGGTGGCAGATGGCATCAGAGCTCAGCCGCAGGAAGCCCATGCCAACCCTCCGCAATCACAACGTGTAGTCCAGGAGCAATTACACTGAACCAGAATCTTCGTTCAACACACGCTCAGAAAGGAGTAAATGGAAACTGCACACAGAATGCAACATTGATTTATTATGTGTATGAAATATTCCGGGTTCTTCACATCCGCAGTCTGATGTGTACCGCCTGAGAAATCACACAAAAACACAACGTCACACACAACACTAGATGACACTGTAGGTGAAACTAAAGTTGAGAGAAAGATGTTTTGGCTTCGTTTGAGGTTCGAGTTCAGTGTTATGAATACCATCAGTGACGTCACAGTGTGGATCACCCAAGTGTGCCGCACAAGCCCTCAAAAGTGAAGCCAAAACGTCTCGATCGCCCCCCGGTGGCTGGTCCTAGTATAGGTCATAAGCCCCGCCTCCCCATGTTATTCAACGGGACGTGAGACCAACTAAACAATTAAATTACACTTCACATATCTTTTTTCCAAAGATAGTTTCTGTCATTTACTGTCGTTTCTATCATGTTGATGTCATTTCAAGTGTTTGTTTTCAAAATAAGTTTGTTTTTAGTTATTTGATGCTATAAAAACGCTGCTGTGACATCATGATTGACAGCTGTGATTGACAGGTTCTGTGAGTGAAGTAGTCACTGAAGCACCAACTGACTTTTTTCGGGATCTTTGGAGGACTGAGGAGATTGGAGCTTTAAAATGTAATATCTAAATTTCTATAATTCATTATTTCACACCGTCATAAGTCAAAAGGGGCGTGTGCTTGCGATTGATTCAGCGAGAGTGAGGGCGGGGCCTTGATTTTGCGGCTTTACTTCCTGCTCACTACTGCGCAGGTCTGGTCCCGAAATCGCAACTGCGCAGACTCAAGTCCCAAGATGTCAGCGCCATATCGGGACACTGGCGGCTTCAGTTCTCACCAATGGAAAAGAGCGAAGGGGCGTCGGCCATCTTTTTTTTACAGTCTATGGGATCACCACAGACACAGTTTGCACAAATACAGTAATGCAAGTTCTAGACGGTTTACAAGCAGAATGTGAGCCTAAAGTACAAAAACACATTTTATTATTTGAGCTGACAAGTGTCTAAATTGTCCTTTATGAGGCGGAACTACTCTCGTCAATGGTTCTCAACCAGGGGACTGGACTGTTTCGGATGTTCGGCAAGTTCCATCAACAAATATACGTCATAAAATCTGTCCAACAGGTCGTGACTTTTCCCTGATGCCTTTGGTTTTGTAGCTTTATGTTCGGTGTTTAAAATGCCAGTGTGAACGTGAAGTGAACCAGGACTAAATGTGTCATTTTCATTTTTGGTCTGGACCAAGAGAGCTAAGAGAACCGAACTACAAGTGTGAACGCACCCTAAGTCGATGCGGACCAGGAGGAAGGTTTGAGCTGTCGATTGAGTTTTGTTCATCTGTTGCGTTACTGGCCATTGGATATAATATTTGTATTTATATATATTACCTTGTAGCGGCTCAACATATTTGGAATTTCGCAAAAGTGAAATAAAACTGAATCTGGAGTGCTGCGTAGGGCACTAACTGCCTAGGGGGGCACAATCATACCCTAGGAGGCACCAGAATGTCCACCGGCTGCACTTACTCGCACGCTATATGTTATTGAAGGACCCGAAAGCTGTTGCGGACCCCCCCCCCACCAGACGATCACATCACGCTCATATAACACACACCCCCACCAGACGATCACATCACGCTCATATCACACGCACCCCCCCACGAGACGATCACATCACGCTCATATAACACACACCCCCCCCACCAGACGATCACATCACGCTCATATAACACACACCCCCCCCACCAGACGATCACATCACGCTCATATAACACACACCCCCACCAGACGATCACATCACGCTCATATAACACGCACCCCCACCAGACGATCACATCACGCTCATATCACACCCCCACCAGGCGATCACATCACGCTCATATCACACCCCCCACCAGGCGATCACATCACGCTCATATCACACGCACCCCCACCAGGCGATCACATCACGCTCATATAACACACCCCCACCAGGCGATCACATCACGCTCATATCACACACACCCCCACCAGGCGATCACATCACGCTCATATCACACGCATCCCCCAACAGGCGATCACATCACGCTCATATCACACGCATCCCCCACCAGGCGATCACATCACGCTCATATAACACGCACCCCCACCAGACGATCACATCACGCTCATATAACACGCACCCCCCACCAGGCGATCACATCACGCTCATATAACACACACCCCCCACCAGGCGATCACATCACGCTCATATAACACACACCCCCACCAGGCGATCACATCACGCTCATATAACACACACCCCCACCAGGCGATCACATCACGCTCATATAACACGCACCCCCACCAGGCGATCACATCACGCTCATATCACACGCACCCCCAACAGGCGATCACATCACGCTCATATAACACGCACCCCCCACCAGGCGATCACATCACGCTCATATAACACACACCCCCACCAGACGATCACATCACGCTCATATAACACGCACCCCCCACCAGGCGATCACATCACGCTCATATAACACGCACCCCCACCAGGCGATCACATCACGCTCATATAACACACCCCCACCAGACAATCGCTTCACACTCATATCACACGCATCCCCCGGCGATCACCTCACGCACATATCACACGCACCCCCGGCGATCACCTCACGCACACGCACCCCCGATGATCACCTCATGCACACGCACCCCCGACGATCACCTCACGCACATATCACACGCACCCCCGGCGATCACCTCACGCACACGCACCCCCGATGATCACCTCATGCACACGCACCCCCGACGATCACCTCATGCACACGCACCCCCGGCGATCACATCACGCTCATATCACACGCACCCCCACCAGGCGATCACATCACGCTCATATAACACACACCCCCACCAGGCGATCACATCACGCTCATATAACACACACCCCCACCAGGCGATCACATCACGCTCATATCACACGCACCCCCAACAGGCGATCACATCACGCTCATATAACACGCACCCCCACCAGGCGATCACATCACGCTCATATAACACACACCCCCACCAGGCGATCACATCACGCTCATATAACACACCCCCACCAGACAATCGCTTCACACTCATATCACACGCATCCCCCACCAGGCGATCACCTCATTCACACGCACCCCCGGCGATCACCTCACGCACACGCACCCCCGACGATCACCTCACGCACACGCACCCCCGGCGATCACCTCACGCACATATCACACGCACCCCCGGCGATCACCTCACGCACATATCACACGCACCCCCGACGATCACCTCACGCACATATCACACGCACCCCGATGATCACCTCATGCACACGCACCCCCGATGATCACCTCATGCACACGCACCCCCGACGATCACCTCATGCACACGCACCCCCGGCGATCACCTCACGCACATATCACACGCACCCCCGGCGATCACCTCATGCACACGCACCCCCGATGATCACCTCATGCACACGCACCCCCGACGATCACCTCACGCACATATCACACGCACCCCCGGCGATCACCTCACGCACATATCACACGTACCCCCGGCGATCACCTCATGCACACGCACCCCCGGCGATCACCTCACGCACATATCACACGCACCCCCGACGATCACCTCACGCACATATCACACGCACCCCCGGCGATCACCTCACGCACATATCACACGTACCCCGACGATCACCTCATGCACACGCACCCCCGGCGATCACCTCACGCACATATCACACGCACCCCCGACGATCACCTCATGCACACGCACCCCCGATGATCACCTCATGCACACGCACCCCCGGCGATCACCTCACGCACATATCACACGCACCCCCGGCGATCACCTCATGCACACGCACCCCCGATGATCACCTCATGCACACGCACCCCCGGCGATCACCTCACGCACTGCGCACCCCCGGCGATCACCTCACGCACATATCACACGCACCCCCGACGATCACCTCATGCACACGCACCCCCGGCGATCACCTCACGCACATATCACACGCACCCCCGGCGATCACCTCACGCACATATCACACGCACCCCCGGCGATCACCTCATGCACACGCACCCCGATGATCACCTCATGCACACGCACCCCCGACGATCACCTCATGCACACGCACCCCCGACGATCACCTCACGCACATATCACACGCACCCCCGGCGATCACCTCACGCACACGCACTCCCGGCGATCACCTCACGCACATATCACACGCACCCCCGACGATCACCTCACGCACATATCACACGCACCCCCGACGATCACCTCATGCACACGCACCCCCGACGATCACCTCATGCACACGCACCCCCGGCGATCACCTCATGCACACGCACCCCCGACGATCACCTCACGCACATATCACACGCACCCCCCCGACGATCACATCACGCTCATATAACACACCCCCCACCAGACAATCGCTTCACGCACATATCACACGCACCCCCCCGACGATCACCTCACGCACATATCACACGCACCCCCCCAACCAGACGATCGCTTAACGCACATATAACACGCACCCCCAGATGATCACATCACGCTCATATCATGCAAACCGTTAAACTCAATGACAGCAGAAGCCGTCGAATTTTGTCTTTGACTTTGGGGGGGTTTGGTTGAGAACCACTGATGAGTGCCGTTTGTTTTACAGATAGAGTCCTTCACCGTTCATTCTGGTATCCTGGTGCATACATGTAAAATGAACCGTGATGAGTAGAGATTATTATTTTCTATGGTAATCGACATTATGCCACAGATGCAGTACAACTCATCCTGAACTCCGGATATTCAACTCATCCGAACCGTTTAAAGAAACCAAGGAAACCCTGAAACCCTCGTGTGACCAACTAAACATAGTAAAGCATTCCTCAGAAGTGTTTTAGTAACGTGTTAAAGGCCGTGAGCAGAGCGTGCTAGTGTTAATGAGTCATACGTGTTTACTCTCGGTCAATATCATCATACTCAAACGCATGAACATGTGAAGCTGGTGACACATGCAGGATATGACATCATCAGTGCATGGGGAGCATCCTCTGATCACATGACCTCTCCTGACCCTACAGACGCTGAACCAGCGGTGTAATAACACTCACAATTTTTAACCAAATCATATTTACAAAATCAAAGATCTCTGCTAAATTTATCAATAAAATTAGAAAAATCTACAAACGTAAAGATTTAAAGGAACATTTTGTCATCATTTACGTAGGGGAAGATTGAAATTAAACGAACCCTATAAGCTCCGAAGGTGTTTTTAAAGAATTCCTGTTTCCTGTTTACTTTTGTTCTGATTTTACATTATAAATGTAAATAAAGCGGCTCCGAAAAACTGCTTTTGTTTAGTCATGAGATTTCACAGAATGAGTTTCATTCTGTGTCATTTGAGTCATCATTGAGTCTGTGTCGTGTATTTGGCGCCATCTCCTGGTGGTCATATGTAACATTGTGCTTCATGTGGATTATCTAATGATCTATACATCTGATTATCTTGTGTGTGGACTCCATTGAAAGATAATCACTGACTTGAAATAATCATATGTCATATTTTATGTTCCGTTTATGTTTTGTGAAGTTATAAGCATAAACGCAACATATAAGCAACACCAACATAATTATCAAAGACGCATATTTTGCTGTTACTCGCTATATTTTTATCTGTGAGTAAAACAAATATGCTGTCTAAATGCATTGTAAAGTAGCGCTTATAGGCTTTCAAACGATACTTTTTTTGTGTTGGTCAAGACTGTGTTTATTAATTTTATTATTTTTTATTATTCTCATCCGAGCTTAAAGGGTTCAACTGTATTTAACAACTTCACTTTGGGTCTATTTATTCCATGATTTCAGAAGACTTTGAATTTAGTTCATGAGTTTTATAGGCGACTTTATGATACTTTTAAGGTGCTTCGACAGCCCCTGAGCACTGTATGCTTTTACACAGTGGAAAAGAGCAGTGTGAACATTCTGCTAAACGTCTACTTTTGTGTTCCACTGAAGGATGAAAGCCATACAGGTTTGGTAAATGATGACAGAATTTTCATTTTTAAAAAGAACTAGCATAAGAGCACATTGTGTATTTGGGCTGCAGGGGGAGAACTTGTGTTCAGAGATGCTCAGAATAGACCCATTAAAGACACTTAATACAACATCAAAAGCAATTATGAAAACAATTATAATAATGCAACAGCTTCACAGACACATTAGAAACTCACACAAATATGCCAGGACACACAAACAGCATCATTTCATAAAGATATTCAATAGAGCAGACACAGTTTTACACACTCAACAGGAGCAATTATATTACATTATTATAACAGCATTTACTGATGTCACTCTGTTGATGTGTGGTTAGTCAACAAAAGGCCAAACCACAGCTGATCACGACTCCTGTACAGGAAAGTGTGCTTCAATTATTCCAATATCTGTTTGGAATAAAGCTCAATGATTCAATCAGATGAGCCAACTTTAGCAGTGAGATCATTGTGCAGTGTAGCGAGCACTGATGACATCACAGTGACTCTCTGTTGAGTGTGTGCTGTGCTGTGATTGGTTGAGATAGTGGATGTGTACTCACCCCGTTCCACTCTATGGCCATACTCACTTCATCACCGGCCTCAGAACCGCTCTCGTACTTTACACTGGACAGACTGTCTCTACTGCGGCGCCGCTCGCCGTCGCCCTCCTTCAGGATCTCCATGACACGAGACTGATGCACGGGATACAGACCCTGACACACACACACACAGACAGACAGAGATGACATGTAAAATAATACACATTTGCAGAAATAAATGCATCTTGGGTGAGTCGAGCAGTGTGATATTAACCCTTCAAGCTCTGAAGTTGTTTTTAAAAATGTCCCGTTTCAGTGGCATACCCAAAATTAAAGGATTATAACGTGACAAAATAACGAGGAGGAAGTGTTTGGTATCATTGTAAAGAAAACTTTTCAGATTTTTTAATGATATAATGGTATAGATTACGACGCATTCTGAGTCTCTCAGCCTAAGAAACTGCTAAAAAAAAATAAAAAATAATAATAAAAAAAAATATTTGCCAAAAAAAAGAAAAAAAAAAAATAACAAATATATATATATATAATGTTTTATTTTTATTTATTTTTTTCAGATTTTTCTTATTTGACATTATTTATTTCTGGGTGTAAATAAAGTGGCTCCACTCATCTCAACTGTATCTGAGAAACATATTGCATTGATACGACAAATCAATCAAAAGTTTACAAATATAATTGATCATAGTGTCCAAAAACATCTCCAAACAAATAAAAGATAATAATTGTACATAAGAACTAATTACACATGCAAACACAACAATGACTAAAGGTTTGCATAGCATGCAGACATGATTTTAGTCATGAGATTTCACAGAATGAGTTTCATTCTGTGTCATTTGAGTCATCATTGAGTCTGTGTCGTGTATTTGGCGCCATCTCCTGGTGGTCATATGTAACATTGTGCTTCATGTGGATTATCTAATGATCTATACATCTGATTATCTTGTGTGTGGACTCCATTGAAAGATAATCACAGACTCTAAATAATCATATGTGATGATTTATGTTCTGTTTATGTTTCGTGAAGTTATAAGTGAAAATGCGGCACTTAAGCGACACCAACATATTACTCAAAGACATATATTTAGCTGTTACTCGCTATATTTTTATCTGTGAGTAAAACAAATAGTCTGGTTGTATTTTACTCTTTAAGAGCTTTCCAACGACATATGACACATGAATATTTGATCAGTTTGATGTTTTTATTGATTGCATTTATTTTTAATAAATTATCAAAACGGACACTTTTGATTTATCTGCAAATTTTAAAGCATTTGTTGAGTTTTGCTCATAATGTCTCACATGTATTGGACAATACAGCTTATAAGCTTTCAAACGACACATATTTAGTGTTGGTCAAGACTGCAGTTATTAATATATTGATAATGTTTTTTTTTTCTTTCTCACCATCCTAAAGACTCTATGAAATGGTTTGAGGGCAGTTTATGTTGAAACAAGAAGTTGGGCTTTAAATCTGCTCCTCCAGATGATTTTAATGGAATGAGTTTTAGTGCTGAATGAGACTTTAATGATAAAACATCACTAATGAGGCACATAAACATTAACATGACTTACTGAATCGCTCTGACATCCACAGAAACGCAGGAAGAGAAAGACGCAAGAAAGAAACAACATGAAATCAAGCGAGTATTTGCATTAGCCATAATATAACTGTGTCAGAATACATGGTGGTCTGTTGTGAATGGAAGTGAAGTTTGTGTCGTACCTGTTTTTTGGATCTCATGGCACATTCATCCAGTGTCTGGGCCGCCTCCATCTTCCCCTGTCTGCGGTACAGCGCGCCCAGATTCCTCAGAGTCGTATTTACAGTCGGACTGCGGACAAAACAACACGTCCGGTGAAACGTCTTCTCTGTGAACGTTCCGGTAAACTACACTGCTTTACAACATGATATAAAGTGATTCTACAACCATTTATAAAACTTGCCATTCACACATACTGTGAACTAACTGCCAAACATGGGTCAGATATAAAGGTTTTGGCTATTTGGGGTTTTCAGCAGCAGCTATGGGAGCATATAAGAGATGTTTATATTTGATGACTTACAGAAATCAGATTTCACTTTGTGATTCTTTTGAAAATCTATTAATCTGTAATAAATAAAGAATAGGGGTGAAAGAGCGCATCCTTGTGGGGAGCCAGTGGAAGTGCACATTTGGTCAGACAGAGATCATTTACCTTCATTCTTTGTGTCCTATTAGTTAAAAAGAGTCCAGCCCACCAGACTGTCAGTGTCACTCAATTAAAATGGTTCTTAAAGCCCATTGGTTCAAATAAGGGTTGAATCGTGTTAAAAGTCAACAACAGAAGTCTAGCATAAGACCCATTTCCCTCCAAGTGTTTACCCAGTAAATGAAGCACTGGGAAGAGAAATCAGCCCGGGATTTGACATAGCAACTGGCCCCAAACGTTGTTAAGCGCCGGGGGTGTTCGCTCTCCTTTTCTGCATATCGCGGCGCTGTTTTGTGGTCCGTTCTGCAGGTCATTTTAGCTTATCGAGCCCCATTCGGCCCCTTTCGCAGCCGACCCACCAGCCCGCTCGGTTCTCCCGATGGCCAGTCCGCCCCTGATCAGCCCAAAGTGCATCAGCCCACCGGAAAAATGCCCGGTATGCCAGATTACCAGTCCAGCCCTGCTTCCAAAACGTAGGTACATGCTGTGCCTGTAGAAACTTGTGGTGGAATACAGAGCTCAATTCTTTGCACAAGACTTAAACGACCACAGATGTTATCAGGTCTCTGGAAAGGGGGCGGGGAGCAGCAGCTCATTTGCATTTAAAGAGACACACACGTAAACGCCGTGTTTTTCATTCCACGCAAAAAGAGGCATTTATAACATGGTATAATAAATGATCCGTGGGGTATTTATGATCCGTGAGCTGAAACTTCACAGACACATTCTGGGAACACCTGAGACTTATATTACATCTTGTAAAAAGGGACATAACAGGTATCCTTTTATCAAATGGTCACTGATGTTATCAGGTCCATGACAAATACGTTCTCTGACAGTCACAGAGCTACAGTATCGTTTGTTAAAATATAAACATACCCCAACATGAGGGCTGGACTGGGAAGAGAAAGCGGCCGGGGATTTTACATAGCAACTGGCCCAAAATTTGAGTGGGGGGTGTTCGCTGTCCTTTTCTGCATATCACAGCGCCGTTTTGTGGTCCATTCTGCATAAAACGGCCCATTCGGTCCGTTTCGCGGCCGACCCGCTGGCCCGCTCGGTTCTCCCGATGGCCAATCCGCCCCTGATCAGCCCCGAAATTTTCCTCTATGGGAAAATGCCCGGTATGCAGCAAAGTGCAGGTGTCTCGAGACACGATTTTAAAAGTTGACATTGTAAAGTGTAAAGGTGTAAAGGTCAAAGACGTCCCTCTAGCGATTGACATAGAAGAATAATAGAAAAATTGTGCAGATGGACACAAAAACGCGTTTGGTGTCAACGACCCTTTGGATGAAAGCGACTGTCGGATGCATTAATGCAAATGTATTCTGTATGCTCACTTGCCTGATTAAAAAAATCAACAAGAGAAAAGTTTCTGTGAAGGTTGTGTGATACCTGTTGACTTTGCAGGCTTTGTACCAGCCTCCATATTCTCCATAGGGAGTGTCTCTGTTTTTCCCCTGAACACCAGAACAACAGAGAGAAATGAGTGACACAATAACAAACAATCACATTATATAGAATATTCTTCATATTGATATTTGCACACCTTGCTCATCTCTTCTCTCTCCTCCGCGTGCATCCAGATGGGTTTGTTTTCAGCTGTAGAGAGACACACAGGTGATGTCATTACCCATAATGCATGAGTGAATAAGCTTGTGTTTAGAAAAACACTGAATCAAAGATAGTTATGCTGTTATTGTATCTTTTCACCATCCTTTGCTTTATCACTGATATATTGTAACAGAACATAACTATTTTATACTGTCTATTGCAGCTTGATGTTGTTTTCAGCTAAATCATCATTTGAAACAAAACATTTCCACACTATTCAAGATGAGCACTGAATGCAATTTAAGCAAACACATTTCAAAACGTGTTTGATTACAGTGGCAAGAAAAAGTGAAAATTTGTCTTAAAATCTGGTTTGATCATCTATTTCAATGATCAATATAAATGTTATATATATATTTGTTTATTATCAATAATTGATAATGATCAAACAAAATCTGATTGAACTAATAACACTTAAATCATTGTATTTTTCTACATCATTTAAACATTTTACAATGTAGGTTGGAAAAAGTATGTGAACCCTTAGCTCAACAAAAGCCATTTAGAGTTGGCAAACCTGGCATCCAGTTACTGAAACGAGATTGGAGGTGTGGGTTGGAGCTGCTTTGACTTATAAAAAGCACTCAAACAATTTGACTTTGCTATTCACAAGAAGCATCTGCTGATGTGGACCATGCCTTGCAAAAAAGAGATTTTAGAAGACCTACGATCAAGAACTGTTGCTTTGCATAAAGCTGGAAAGGGTTATAAAGTTATCTGGAAGAGTTTAGATATTCATCTGTCCACAGTGAGACAAACTGTCTATATATGGAGATGATTTAGTACTATAGGTACTCTCACTAGAAGTGGCCGTTAGATATTCATCTGTCCACAGTTAGACAAACTGTCTATAAATGGAGATGATTTAGTACTATAGGTACTCTCTCTAGAAGTGGCCGTTAGATATTCATCTGTCCACAGTTAGACAAACTGTCTATAAATGGAGATGATTTAGTACTATAGGTACTCTCTCTAGAAGTGACCGTTAGATATTCATCTGTCCACAGTTAGACAAACTGTCTATAAATGGAGATGATTTAGTACTATAGGTACTCTCTCTAGAAGTGACCGTTAGATATTCATCTGTCCACAGTTAGACAAACTGTCTATAAATGGAGGTGATTTAGTACTATAGGTACTCTCACTAGAAGTGGCCGTTAGATATTCATCTGTCCACAGATAGACAAACTGTCTATAAATGGAGATGATTTAGTACTATAGGTACTCTCACTAGAAGTGGCCGTTAGATATTCATCTGTCCACAGTTAGACAAACTGTCTATAAATGGAGATGATTTAGTACTATAGGTACTCTCTCTAGAAGTGGCCGTTAGATATTCATCTGTCCACAGTTAGACAAACTGTCTATAAATGGAGGTGATTTAGTACTATAGGTACTCTCTCTAGAAGTGGCCGTTAGATATTCATCTGTTCACAGTTAGACAAACTGTCTATAAATGGAGGTGATTTAGTACTATATGTACTCTCTCTAGAAGTGGCCGTTAGATATTCATCTGTCCACAGTTAGACAAACTGTCTATAAATGGAGATGATTTAGTACTATAGGTACTCTCTCTAGAAGTGGCCGTTAGATATTCATCTGTCCACAGTTAGACAAACTGTCTATAAATGGAGGTGATTTAGTACTATAGGTACTCTCTCTAGAAGTGGCCGTTAGATATTCATCTGTCCACAGTGAGACAAACTGTCTATAAATGGAGGTGATTTAGTACTATAGGTACTCTCTCTAGAAGTGGCCGTTAGATATTCATCTGTCCACAGTGAGACAAACTGTCTATAAATGGAGGTGATTTAGTACTATAGGTACTCTCACTAGAAGTGGCCGTTAGATATTCATCTGTGCACAGTTAGACAAACTGTCTATAAATGGAGATGATTTAGTACTATAGGTACTCTCTCTAGAAGTGGCCGTTAGATATTCATCTGTCCACAGTTAGACAAACTGTCTATAAATGGAGATGATTTAGTACTATAGGTACTCTCTCTAGAAGTGGCCGTTAGATATTCATCTGTCCACATTTAGACAAACTGTCTATAAATGGAGATGATTTAGTACTATAGGTACTCTCTCTAGAAGTGGCCGTTAGATATTCATCTGTCCACAGTGAGACAAACTGTCTATAAATGGAGGTGATTTAGTACTATAGGTACTCTCACTAGAAGTGTCCGTTAGATATTCATCTGTCCACATTTAGACAAACTGTCTATAAATGGAGATGATTTAGTACTATAGGTACTCTCACTAGAAGTGGCCGTTAGATATTCATCTGTCCACAGTGAGACAAACTGTCTATAAATGGAGATGATTTAGTACTATAGGTACTCTCTCTAGAAGTGGCCGTTAGATATTCATCTGTCCACAGTGAGACAAACTGTCTATAAATGGAGATGATTTAGTACTATAGGTACTCTCTCTAGAAGTGGCCGTTAGATATTCATCTGTCCACAGTGAGACAAACTGTCTATAAATGGAGATGATTTAGTACTATAGGTACTCTCTCTAGAAGTGGCCGTTAGATATTCATCTGTCCACAGTGAGACAAACTGTCTATAAATGGAGATGATTTAGTACTATAGGTACTCTCTCTAGAAGTGGCCGTTAGATATTCATCTGTCCACAGTGAGACAAACTGTCTATAAATGGAGATGATTTAGTACTATAGGTACTCTCTCTAGAAGTGGCCGTTAGATATTCATCGGTCCACAGTGAGACAAACTGTCTATAAATGGAGATGATTTAGTCCATAGGTACTCTCTCTAGAAGTGGCCGTTAGATATTCATCTGTCCACAGTGAGACAAACTGTCTATAAATGGAGATGATTTAGTACTATAGGTACTCTCTCTAGAAGTGGCCGTTAGATATTCATCTGTCCACAGTTAGACAAACTGTCTATAAATGGAGATGATTTAGTACTATAGGTACTCTCACTAGAAGTGGCCGTTAGATATTCATCTGTGCACAGTTAGACAAACTGTCTATAAATGGAGATGATTTAGTACTATAGGTACTCTCTCTAGAAGTGGCCGTTAGATATTCATCTGTCCACAGTTAGACAAACTGTCTATAAATGGAGATGATTTAGTACTATAGGTACTCTCACTAGAAGTGGCCGTTAGATATTCATCTGTGCACAGTTAGACAAACTGTCTATAAATGGAGATGATTTAGTACTATAGGTACTCTCTCTAGAAGTGGCCGTTAGATATTCATCTGTCCACAGTTAGACAAACTGTCTATAAATGGAGATGATTTAGTACTATAGGTACTCTCACTAGAAGTGGCCGTTAGATATTCATCTGTCCACAGTTAGACAAACTGTCTATAAATGGAGATGATTTAGTACTATAGGTACTCTCTCTAGAAGTGACCGTTAGATATTCATCTGTCCACAGTTAGACAAACTGTCTATAAATGGAGATGATTTAGTACTATAGGTACTCTCTCTAGAAGTGGTCGTTAGATATTCATCTGTCCACAGTTAGACAAACTGTCTATAAATGGAGATGATTTAGTACTATAGGTACTCTCTCTAGAAGTGGCCGTTAGATATTCATCTGTGCACAGTTAGACAAACTGTCTATAAATGGAGGTGATTTAGTACTATAGGTACTCTCACTAGAAGTGGCCGTTAGATATTCATCTGTCCACAGTTAGACAAACTGTCTATAAATGGAGGTGATTTAGTACTATAGGTACTCTCACTAGAAGTGGCCGTCCAGACAAGATGACTCAAAGGGAACACAGCAGAATGATCAATGAGGTAATAAAGAACACTAGAGTGACAGATAAAGATTGAAGGAGTCATTGGAACTGGTTAACATCTCTGTTCATGAGTCTACTATACAGAAAACATTAAACATGTATGTTGTTCATGGCAGGACATCATAAAGGAAGCCGCTGCTTTCCAATAAAACATGTGTTTTTTTTTGCATGTCTGAAGTTTGCCAAAGACCACCTTGACACTCCACAACGCTACTGGGAAAATGTTTTGTGGATTGATGAAACTACGGTTGAATTGTTTGGGAAGAACAGCAGCACTATGTATGGTGTAAAAAGGGGCACCACACGTGAAGTACGGTGGAGGGAGCATCATGATTTGGGGCTGTTTTGCTGCTTCGAGGTCTGGGCCGCTTGCCATCATCGAGGGAAAAATAAATTCCCAAGTTTATTAAGATATCCTACAGGATAATGTCAGGGTGTCTGTGTGCCAGCTGAAGCTCAGTAGAAGTTGAGTGATGCAGCAGGACAATTAATCCACTATAATGACTTAAAAAAAAGAGAATCCATCTTTTGGAGTGTCCCAGTCAGAGCCCAGACCTTAACGCAATAGAGATGCTGTAGAATGACCTCAAGAGAGACACCAGACATCTTAAGAATATGTCTGAACTGAAGCAGATCTGTAAGGAAGAATGATCCAGAATTCCTCTGAATGTTGTGCAGGTCTAATCCGCATCTACCGGGAAGGCTTGATTGAGGTTATTGCTGCCAAAGGACGATCAACCAGTTAATTAATCCAGGGGTTCACTTACTTTTTCCACAGCGCTGTGAATGTTTAATGTGACGTGTTCAATAAAGGTATGAAAGATTATAATTGTGTGTGTTGTTAGCTTAAGCACATTGTGTTTGTCTACACTTGTGACTCACAATTTATGACCAGCTAATCCCAAAGGGTTCACATACTTTTTCTTGCCACTGTAAAACAAACCTGCTTTCAGTAATCCCCTTAACGATGCCACAATCACACTAATTTTCTAACAATATCGTTTTCCGAGGTATGCGGTAATTAGAGGGCGTTTTCCAAATGCTTTTTCTCTAGAGGAAAAACTCTGTTCTGGAGCGGATGGGAGGCGTAGATGTAGCGAAATCAACTTAGTTTTCAAAGGAAAACATATACGTGTGGACTAAATGTCCACTTTATTTAAAATACTTAAAAAAACAACAATACACCACATTGACTAATGAAGCTTGAAAATATGTTTTATTGTATTTTGAGGATTATCCGAAGGGCGATTCCTCAGTGCAGAAGATGTTAAATCTCTGTCCATCTGTGTGTGTTGTGTCTCTCTGTCGCCCTGTCCACTGACTTCAACAACTCTGATTGATAAGCACAAGAATGTGGAGTGAATTTACAGAGAAGAAACTCACTGACCCTTACTTTCCCGTCCTAAACCCTGCAAAACATTGGTTTGTTTCCTACATACTAGTGCAGCATTCGGCTCAAAGCAGCTCTGAACAGATTGTGAACACTGAGTTCTCTCACCGTCCACCGATCCAAACTCTTTCTCATGAGCGCGAGTCAGAATCTCCTTGTACAGAATCTCTGCTTCTTTGTATTTGCCTTGTTTGAGGAGGCAGGACGCCTGCAGAGAGACGACAAACACAAGGACATCTGAGTGATGTAGAAGGTCATTCATCAATACATGGGCGAGTCCATGTGAGTGTGGGCGATCGTTCAACACACACACACACAGTATATATGTACTGTAGGTGGAGAAAAACACTTCTCAATGTAATATTTATAAGTGATTCTAGAAAAGGGGTGTCCACATGTTTTCAACTGGGGGCCAGATGCAAAATGAAATTAGGTGTTGCAGGTTGCATCGTCGTAATAATGGAGTGGTGGTGGTGTAGTGGTCTAAGCACATAACTGGTAATCAGAAGGTTGCTGGTTTGATCCCCACAGTAACCACCATTGTGTCCTTGAGTAAGACACTTAACTCCAGGTTGCTCCGGGGGGATTGTCCCTGTAATAAGTGCACTGGAAGTCACTATGGATAAAAGCATCTGCCAAATGCATACATGTAAATGTCAATTATGACTGTTTTAATGCAAGAAACTTTACTAACGTTATCAATGGACCTCTGGGAAGATAATAAAATATATATATATATATATAAAAAATAAAAATAAAAATAAAATAAAAAAATCACAAAAAATATGTATTTTGGATGCTGTGACGTGATTCAAGAAATGTATCTTTTTTTATTTGTTATTTAATCGTAGTTATTGTTCTGTTGTTACTTGTGTTATAGTTCCGGAAATCTGGAGAATTCCCCAAAACTTTGAACTCTTCCAGTGGATGCAGCTGGTTGCGACTGCAAAGACAACGCAATAGTGGAGACGATGCGCTGTGAAACGTGGCTGTGCGTGATAGCGACACCCACTGTTCGGAACATGAATTTTACAGCATTGTTCAATGGCCGGCCAAATTCTGTTGGCATCAGTAGTTTGGACACCCCTGTTCTAAAGATAACAGAGTTTCCCTCCGAGCTTCCGTTTGATGAACTCACCAGGTTGTTCTTGGTTTTGGCGACGTTTGGATCATCTGGACCGAGTCTGCACTCGTAGATCTCCAGCGCTCTGCTGTAATAATACTCCACCTCATCATACTTGCCTTGATTCTGACACAACAGGGCCAGATTATTCAGCTGCTTCGCCACGTCAGGATGATCCTTACCCAACACCTGACACACAAACAGACTATGTTAGTTGCTTCTTCAGGTACCAAAAATAGTAGCTGTTTCTCATCATAACCACTCAATATGATGCTGTTTAATGAAGGCTGATGGGGTGATATGGAGATCAAGTGATCGCAGGGGTCACAGGATGATCACTGACCTTCTCTCGAATCTCCAGAGCTCGTTTACACAGCGGCTCGGCGTCTTTATACTTCCCTCTCTTACCGTACAGCACAGCCAGATTATTGAGAGTGGCAGCGACCTGACGAACAACACAAACACACATCAGTCCTGATCGGAGAGATGAACTTCATGGTACATTCTGTAAGAACAACAGGAAGTGAATATGCTGCACTAATACGTGCAGCATATTCGCGTGCTCTCGCAATATGTTTTGCTTGCCCTCTCAGTAGTTTTGCGTTCCATCGCAATATGTTTTGCTTGCCCTCGCAGTAGTTTTGCGTTCACTCGCAATATGTTTTGCGTGCTCTCGCAATATGTTTTGCTTGCCCTCTCAGTAGTTTTGCGTTCCATCGCAATATGTTTTGCGTTCCATCGCAATATGTTTTGCGTGCTCTCGCAATATGTTTCGCTTGCCCTCTCAGTAGTTTTGCGTTCCATCGCAATATGTTTTGCTTGCCCTCGCAGTAGTTTTGCGTTCCATCGCAATATGTTTTGCGTGCCCTCGCAATATGTTTTATGCGTTTCTCGCAATATGTTTTGCTTGCCCTCTCAGTAGTTTTATGCTCCATCGCAATATGTTTTGCGTGCTCTCGCAATATGTTTCGCTTGCCTCGCAGTAGTTTTATGCTCCATCGCAATATGTTTTGCTTGCCCTCTCAGTAGTTTTATGCTCCATCGCAATATGTTTTTGCGTGCACTCTCAGTAGTTTTATGTTCACTCGCAATATGTTTTGCTTGCCCTCGCAGTAGTTTTATGCTCCATCGCAATATGTTTTGCTTGCCCTCGCAGTAGTTTTTGCGTTCCATCGCAATATGTTTTGCGTGCACTCTCAGTAGTTTTACGTTCCATCGCAATATGTTTTGCGTGCCCACTCAGTAGTTTTGCGTTCCATCGCAATATGTTTTGCTTGCCCTTTCAGTAGTTTTGCGTTCACTCGCAATATGTTTTGCGTGCTCTCGCAATATGTTTTGCTTGCCCTCTCAGTAGTTTTATGCTCCATCGCAATATGTTTTGCTTGCCCTCTCAGTAGTTTTATGCTCCATCGCAATATGTTTTGCTTGCCCTCTCAGTAGTTTTGCGTTCACTCGCAATATGTTTTGCGTGCTCTCGCAATATGTTTTGCGTGCCCTCGCAATATGTTTTGCGTGCTCTCGCAATATGTTTTGCTTGCCCTCTCAGTAGTTTTGCGTTCCATCGCAATATGTTTTGCGTGCTCTCCCAATATGTTTTGCTTGCCCTCGCAATAGTTTTGCGTTCACTCGCAATATGTTTTGCGTGCCCTCGCAATATGTTTTGCGTGCTCTCGCAATATGTTTTGCTTGCCCTCTCAGTAGTTTTGCGTTCCATCGCAATATGTTTTGCTTGCCCTCTCAGTAGTTTTGCGTTCACTCGCAATATGTTTTGCTTGCCCTCTCAGTAGTTTTGCGTTCCATCGCAATATGTTTTGCTTGCCCTCTCAGTAGTTTTGCGTTCCATCGCAATATGTTTTGCTTGCCCTCGCAGTAGTTTTGCGTTCCATCGCAATATGTTTTGCGTGCCCTCGCAATATGTTTTGCGTGCTCTCGCAATATGTTTTGCTTGCCCTCTCAGTAGTTTTGCATTCCATCGCAATATGTTTTGCGTGCTCTCGCAATATGTTTCGCTTGCCCTCGCAGTAGTTTTGCGTTCCATCGCAATATGTTTTGCTTGCCCTCTCAGTAGTTTTGCGTTCCATCGCAATATGTTTTGCGTGCACTCTCAGTAGTTTTGCGTTCACTCGCAATATGTTTTGCTTGCCCTCGCAGTAGTTTTGCGTTCCATCGCAATATGTTTTGCTTGCCCTCTCAGTAGTTTTGCGTTCCATCGCAATATGTTTTGCGTGCACTCTCAGTAGTTTTGCGTTCCATCGCAATATGTTTTGCGTGCCCACTCAGTAGTTTTGCGTTCCATCGCAATATGTTTTGCTTGCCCTTTCAGTAGTTTTGCGTTCACTCGCAATATGTTTTGCGTGCTCTCGCAATATGTTTTGCTTGCCCTCTCAGTAGTTTTGCGTTCCATCGCAATATGTTTTGCTTGCCCTCTCAGTAGTTTTGCGTTCCATCGCAATATGTTTTGCTTGCCCTCTCAGTAGTTTTGCGTTCACTCGCAATATGTTTTGCGTGCTCTCGCAATATGTTTTGCGTGCTCTCCCAATATGTTTTGCTTGCCCTCGCAATAGTTTTGCGTTCACTCGCAATATGTTTTGCGTTCACTCGCAATATGTTTTGCGTGCTCTCCCAATATGTTTTGCTTGCCCTCGCAATAGTTTTGCGTTCACTCGCAATATGTTTTGCGTGCCCTCGCAATATGTTTTGCGTGCTCTCGCAATATGTTTTGCTTGCCCTCTCAGTAGTTTTGCGTTCCATCGCAATATGTTTTGCTTGCCCTCTCAGTAGTTTTGCGTTCACTCGCAATATGTTTTGCGTGCTCTCGCAATATGTTTTGCGTGCTCTCGCAATATGTTTTGCGTGCCCTCGCAATATGTTTTGCGTGCTCTCGCAATATGTTTTGCGTGCTCTCGCAATATGTTTTGCTTGCCCTCTCAGTAGTTTTGCGTTCACTCGCAATATGTTTTGCGTGCTCTCGCAATATGTTTTGCGTGCTCTCGCAATATGTTTTGCGTGCCCTCGCAATATGTTTTGCGTGCTCTCGCAATATGTTTTGCTTGCCCTCTCAGTAGTTTTGCGTTCCATCGCAATATGTTTTGCGTGCTCTCGCAATATGTTTTGCTTGCCCTCGAAGTAGTTTTGCGTTCACTCGCAATATGTTTTGCGTGCTCTCGCAATATGTTGTGCTTGCCCTCACAGTAGTTTTGCATTCCCACGCAGTAATTTTGCGCTCCATCGCAATAGTTTTGCGTGCATTCGCAATATGTTTTGCGTTCACTCGCAGTAGTTTTGCATTCCATCGCAGTAGTTTTGCGTTCCCTCGCAATAGTTTTGCGTGCACTCGCAATATGTTTTGCGTTCACTCGCAGTAGTTTTGCGCTCCCTCGCAGTAGTTTTGCGTTCCCTCGCAGTAGTTTTGCGTTCCCTCGCAGTAGTTTTGCATTCTATCGCAATAGTTTTGCGTTCCCTCGCAGTAGTTTTGCGTTCACTCGCAGTAATTTTGCGCTCCATCGCAATAGTTTTGCGTGCATTCGCAATATGTTTTGCGTTCACTCGCAGTAGTTTTGCATTCCATCGCAGTAGTTTTGCGTTCCCTCGCAATAGTTTTGTGTTCCATCGCAATAGTTTTGCGTTCCCTCGCAATAGTTTTGAGTTCACTCGCAGTAGTTTTGCGTTCCATCGCAATAGTTTTGCGTGCATTCGCAATATGTTCTGCATTCACTCACACTAAGTTTAGCGATCCCTCGCAATAGTTTTGCGTTCCCTCCCAATAGCTGTGCATGCCCTCGAAATAGTTTTGAGTCCAGTT
Source organism: Xyrauchen texanus (assembly GCF_025860055.1). Lineage (NCBI taxonomy): Eukaryota > Metazoa > Chordata > Actinopteri > Cypriniformes > Catostomidae > Xyrauchen > Xyrauchen texanus. The sequence continues at coordinate 814,006 of NC_068295.1, forward strand.
TAAACTGAAAAGCGCAAATTTGTGCGTATGCGAGTTTCTGTGCCAACGCACATATGTTTCATCACTTATAGAGACATGTTTGATGACTTATTTAAAGTAAATAAAGGTAATTTAGAAGTGGGAATTTTTTAAAGGCATTATTTGAAGATGTTCAATGACATATTTGGAATATTTGACTGATCATAAATCAAAAGGAAGATCTGTTTAACCCGATAATCTAACAGCAGTTGTAAACCAGTCCAAAATAAACAATGAGACTTCATATACAAAAACACAACAATACAATCACATAATTTCAGATGTGTACGTTACTAAGCATTTCGTAATTCATTTCGTAGTCTATAGTCTATATTTCACCCAGAGGGGCCCCTCAGCCCATGTGGGCAAAGGGGCAGTTGCTCGGGCCGCTGCAGCGACCCCCCTGTGTGCGTGTATACTACAGAGACATTGCATGTCTGAGCGGGATTTGAGCCAGCGCGAATCTCAGTTGCCTCCGCGTCTGAGACGTCAATCCGCACATCTTATCATGTGACTTGTTGAGCGCGTTACCATGGAGACGTAGCGCGTGTGGAGGCTTCACGCTATTCTCTGCGGCATCCACGGTCAACTCGCCACACACCCCACCAAGAGTGAGAACCACATTACAGTGACCACAAGGAGGTTATCCCATGTGACTCTACCCTCCCTAGCAACCGGGCCAATTTGGTTGCTAAGGAGACCTGACTGGAGTCACTGAGCACGCCCTGGATTCAAATTAGCGTCCCTCAAATCTTTATTTATCCTGCTGTAGTATTCAATGTTTAAATAAACATAATGAATATTTTCCTGATGACTTACAGCTGGATGATCTTTACCCAGCGTCTTTTCTCTGATAGAGAGAGCGTCATTCAACAGATGAGCAGCTTCTTTATACTTATTCTGATCCCTGAGAGACACACACAGAGTTAGAGATTCATCACATGTAATCAGATGGAGGTTCTGGTTCTAAAGTCAAAGGTGTCATATCATGACTGACATGAAAGCCAGTTAAACACGTCTTGAACATCTCTACAGAACTCTTCCGACTGTGATGACACCTGTCACTCACCTGTACACGAGTGCCAGGATGTTGAGCATGGTGGCCACATCAGGATGGTCGTGTCCGGAGGTTTTCTCCAGGTCTTCCAGAGCTTGTTTACAGAGCGGCACGGCCACCTCGTAGCGGCCTTGAGACGCGTACTGGATCACCAGGTTATGAAGCGTTCTGAGGCGCCGGGATCTCGTACCCGCCCTGCGCCGCCGCCACGGCCGCACTGTTGTGCTGGTGCTGCACTGCAGAGGTCAAAGGTCACAGGAGTTTTATAATGACGTGACCTCTGATTTCAGAAGCAGTAACAGAATGAAAACAATCATGCGCTCGACTGTAGAAGTGATATTCAGGTGTAATGTTTAGAAAATGCAAACATGATCCAAATCATCATGATATGTATGTCACGATTAAATACACTGCAACTTGTGAAATAATGTTACTGTTTAACTAAGAAGCAGAGCGCAGAGATCCGTTGCAGAGTTTGTGCTAATTTAGGTGATTTAATGGGATAGTTCACCCGTCATTGTTTACTCACCCCCGTGTTGTTGTAACACTATATGACTTCCTTTCTATTTCTGAACACAAAGAGAGAAACTGTGCATAAATGTTGTGCTCAGTGATGTCATACAATGGCAGTTTATGGTGACCACCTCTTCAAGCTTCAAAAGAACACAAAAGTATCATTCAGAAGTCTAATTAATTATTCATGAGACTCATGATTGTTATGATACGATAAGATTTGATGAGAAACTGAAATCTAATGTGTTATTTAGTGTAAATGTTCACTGTTGATCTCCTGTGTGTGTTCATGATAGGACACGAGAGCAACAATTCACACACCCCTCACGACATTGGGGGCGTTCAAGAGAAAACTTGTTGTGTTTATCTAAAAACAGTGATAGAGACAACAGAACACAACTGCACACAAAACACAGAACAGAACTTACTAAACATGACTGAAGAGTCTGTAGAGGAAGAATTTATGCATTTCTGTGCCCAGCCTTATTTATTTGAGTCCTCGTAAATCAAACAGAAACATAGAGGAGCTACAGTCACACCGTGTCCAAACCTGACGGCAATGACACGTGATAAAAGGTGTATTTTATATGTTAATCAGAGTTTTTGTCCTAACCAGCCGTGACGAGTGACGGGACATTCTATCACGTGTTTTGTATTTTCAGCATGTCATGGGAAACACCATCCCCTGTGAACTGGCACCGGTCCAAAAATTAAAATAAATAAGGCTGGGCACAGAAATGCATAAATATTTCAACTACAAACTCTTCAGACATGTTTAGTAAGTTCTGTTCTCTGTTTTGTGTCAGTTGTGTTCTGTCACTATACATTTTTAGATAAACAAAACAAGTTTTCACTTGTAGTTGACGAATTGATGCATTTCTGCCAGTTCACAGCGGACGCCGACGGTGTTTCCATTTACACTAAATAACACATTAGATTTCAGTTTCTCATCAAATCTTATCGTATCATAACAATCATGAGTCTCATGAATAATTAATTAGACTTCTGAATGATACTTTTGTGTTTGAAGCTTGAAGAGGTGTCACCATAAACTGCCATTGTATGACATCACTGAGCACAACATTTATTCAGTTTCTCCCTTTGTGTTCAGAACAAGAAAGACAGTCATATAGAGTTAGAACAACACGGGGGTGAGTAAACAATGACTGAATTTACAGTTTTGGGTGAACTATTAATTTAAAAACAAAAATACAAAAATGAAGATAAAAATATCTAAACATGTGACGTTCACATACTGCCTTGAGTGTGTTCCTCGTCATCATTAGGAAACAGATCATCCAGAGAGTCTTTAGGAGCTTCACCCTCTTTCTCCTCCTGCACATAGAGAGACAGACAGGTCAGAGAGACAGATAGGTCAGTTGTGAGCAGTAACTCAGATGTGTGAGACAGCAGAACTAAAGGTCTGTCAGTGATGGACACATCGTCATCTTCTTAAGTGAAGTGTTTGATCTCACCGATGGCGACACGTCCTCGTCGTACTTCTTGAGCTGATTCATGAACTCCAGATGTTTCTTCTCCTCCTCGAGTTGAGCCACGTTCTGTTCGCTCTTCTGCAGCTTCTGCTGTGTGTTGGCCAGTTCATCTCTCAGCCACTGATTCTCCTGACAGAGTCTCCTGACCTGAGCACGTAACTTCTGTTTCTCCGACTCTACGGTGTTCAGATGATTTGACAGAGACATCATCACCTGCGCGCACACACACACATATCACATGACTGCACGAGTGACGTGTGATTGCTTCAATCTATCTTTACTTTTAGCCCAAATAAACATCATTATGTACATTTGCTCCATCTTTAATCTCTTCAACATAGTGTGGAGTAATTAGTTCATGTGATATATGATTTGTCTATTTAAGTGCTCTTTTAGAGACTTTTATATTCATATATCTACCACATAACCACTAGGTGGCGCATATTAGCGAAGCGGATGTTTTAAGGCCTTATTTTGTTATTTTAAGTAACATAAATGCAGAAGTGATGGTTATAAAATGGCAGATTCTAAGCTTTGAAATGATACCAGGTATGCCTGACATTTTAATCGTAACTTTTTTCACAATATTTGGTCCCGCCGGCGGGTCCATCGAGTTGAAGAGGGTAAAGACCTCATGAAATGGTTTGAAAAGCTCAAATCTCTTTTCCTACATTGACATATTTGCTATTGATAGCAACATTTGAAAGAAACTACTGAAATTGATGTTGGGGCGGGACATATCAAAGGGCTTTTTTGTTTTGATGTTTAAATTTCCAGATGTGAAGTATGATTTGCTATGCGCTAGTCAGCGGAAGGTGATCAGTTATCAACAGATATGATATGGGTTTTTAATGGCCTATGCTGATATATAGAGAGCAGGGAGGCCAATAGCTAATGCTAATATGATCACACAATTTAATTTGACAGTAAATGCATGCATTAAATTAAAAACAAATTTTAAAATATTATTTACCTTAATTTAACCTTATATTTACTCAAAATTTCACTCAAAACTCTATTATAGAAATTTTATATATTAAAAAAATAAAAACATTTATTTACTTTAATTTAACCTTATATTTACTCAAAATGTCACTCAAAACTATATTATAGAAATTCAATATATAAAAAAATATTTATTTATTTTTAAAAATGTTGTTTACTCATCTAGAGCTGGGAGAAATTACTACACCAATTATAACTTGATATTTTTCCACCTATTTACGACATTCAAAATATATATCGTTAATGGCTCTAAACTGACTTAAAATATTATTTGTATAATTTTTTTGTATTTACATTTTTTGTATTCAAAGAAATCATCATTTCCACCAAACAGCCACTGTAGATGAAAATATTCAAAATGCTAAAATCTACCTCAAGCAAACTAAAATAAATAAATAAAGTGAAAATCTAGTTAAAAATAACGAAGCCATGATTTTCAAAATATTTCAACAAATAAACACAAGGGAAACTATTTAATCATTATCTACCAAGTAAAAAAAATAAAACTGCAACTTCACTTACTTTTTTACTCACTTATTTTTATATAATACTGCGACATTTGCATTCGCCGCCCCTTAAAGCGACAGACGGAGAGTTTTAAATGTGTATATCTGCTAACGTTTGTCAACTTTTAAAAGTGCATTAGTATCTACTGTACATAACTCAAAGACATGAACTAGACGCCACAATTTTGATTTCATGGGGTCTTAAAGAGTGAGCAAATCTCCCGGTTCATGACCTCTGACCCTGATGTCTCACATGAGCCTCGCCAAGTCCCAGCTCGATCATCTCCACGGACTTGCGGAGCAGGTTGGATTTCTCGTGCACCACGTTGGCCTCCTCATCTTTCTTCAGGCACTTGATGGTCTCGAGGAGGCTGTGCAGGATGGAGTTGTGCTCGTTCTTCAGCGCCTCCAGACCCTGAATCACCAGCTTAGTGTTGGAGATGATCTCCTCCTGAGATAACTTCTCCAGCTTGTCGTCTCGAGGGTACACCATCGTGGACATGATCTAACGGAGGCGCAGCCTGAGAGAGAAGACGACATGCAGATGTGTATTAGTCACAGAAAACGCATCTGAGCTGACGGGTTTTGACAGGGCGGTTTAGATACAGGAAATGTTAATTGATGACATCAGTTGGTGTATGACACATGTATGATAATGAGCTTCTGATATGTCATGCCAAATGTATAATGATAGATCATGATTAATTATGTGTTAACAGCTTCATATATATATATATGATATACCAAGCGTGCCGCACAAGCCCTCAAAAGTGAAGCCAAAACGTCTCGATCGCCCCCCGGTGGCTGGTCCTAGTATAGGTCATAAGCCCCGCCTCCCCATGTTATTCAACGGGACGTGAGACCAACTAAACAATTAAATTACACTTCACATATCTTTTTTCCAAAGATAGTTTCTGTCATTTACTGTCGTTTCTATCACGTTGATGTCATTTCAAGTGTTTGTTTTCAAAATAAGTTTGTTTTTAGTTATTTGATGCTATAAAAACGCTGCTGTGACATCATGATTGACAGCTGTGATTGACAGGTTCTCTGAGTGAAGTAGTCACTGAAGCACCAACTGACTTTTTTTCGGGATCTTCAGAGGACTGAGGAGATTGGAGCTTTAAATTTAATATCTAAATTTCTATAATTAATTATTTCACACCGTCATTAGTCAAAAGTCAAAAGGGGCGTGTGCTTGCGATTGATTCAGCGAGAGTGAGGGCGGGGCCTTGATTTCGCGGCTTTACTTCCTGCTCACTACTGCATCGCAACTGCGCAGACTCAAGTCCCAAGATGTCAGCGCCATATCGGGACACTGGCGGCTTCAGTTCTCACCGATGGAAAAGAGCGAACGGGCGTCGCCCATCTTTTTTTACAGTCTATGGGTGTAACCATTAAGTTCTTAAAATGCCACCTTGAATACATGAGAGTGAACACAAATTGACCATATGATTTAAACATACACACTGACATTAGGCCTGTCAGAGGCGTATGTGTACATCCAGCAGTAATGAAGGGTGATCTGCTGTACGGATGAACTGATGCCAGCTGATGCCATCTGCTTTGGGCACACCTCCTTCCTGCTGATGCAGCACAGCCCTATCTCTCTCTCTTTATGACATGAACACAACAACCGCTCTCTATATAACAAGAACGCTGTACACCACAGATCCACATACAGCAAGTGCAAAGTAATCTATATAGTGGACTAGTCACTGCAGCTCATTAAATATTCACACGCCAAAGGAAAACCCAATTAAAGTAGACATGAGCAATGCATACAATGACTGTTGCTGCATCAGATACTGCGTTCTGTCAGAATAATGTATGCAATTAGTCCAGAGTCGTTATCACATCTTACATGGACTTAAAACAAGTTTACAGTGAAATGTTTCATACTCAAAGTTAAACACCCTAATGAGTGTGCGATATTGTCAGGGCTGGACTGGGAAGAGAAATCGGCATAGCAACCGGCCCAACGCGTTGGCTCATTTTAGCTTATCGCGGCCCATTCAGCCCTGTAACATAGTTCAAGGGAAAGGAGGCGAGAACCGGCCGCGTTTTAGCGTCCGGTAGGCGACTCCTCCGCCCCTGGCAGCGGCCCTGACCGCTCCAGGCGGTCGGCTAGGAGCCCCTTCTCCCCTCGCTGTCGGCGGCCGTCGTCCGCTTTCAGGCGGCTGGGCTCTTCGTCCCCCGGCAGATGGCCGCGGCTGCTCCGTTGGGGTGGACGGTAGTGGCGAGCACTCTACTACGGCGCATCCCTCCGGCGAGAACCGGCTTGACGATATAAATATTATTTTAATTAACAACTTAAACAAAAGACAAACACACACATATGATGGACAGGTCCGTAAACAATCTCTCTCCCGCATGATCCTCTGCAGTCGGCCTTTATCCCTCTCGGGAGGCTTGATTAGCCTAATACGGGACCGGGTGTGTAGGATCACGATCCACCCCGCCCTCCGCCCTGCCACAGGCCCGTTTCGCGTCCGACTCGCTGGCCCGCTCGGTTCTCCTGATGATCGGCCCACCCAAAGTGCGTCGGCTCACCGGGAAAATGCCCGGCATGCCAGATTACCAATCCAGCCCTAGATATTGTGTAATAATGAGCAACGGATAGCGTTGTTTCCTATCGTAACCTTCATTTAAACTTCACAACACACGATTCACCGACAATCAGGACGTTCTGAGATAAAACCATTTTCAAACCTCACAGTTGAGAGAGCTGAACAGGCATAAACACACAAACAGCGAGAGAGAATTTTGTACTTAAGACATAAAAGGCCGTGCTATATTGTGAATATAGTCACGGCTGATTGGCATTGTTAGGCATGACGTGAAGCGGAGTCACCCCTTCAGCTGTGACTATATTCACAATATAGCATGGCCTAGAGTGCCTTATTGCTTTTATACAACGGTCACCACATAATGCAAATATTAAGGACACAAATGTTCATAAAAATGCTATATTTTGTAAAACATTAAATGCCATCCTTCCGCCAGAAAATATAGGCCCTGGCAGTAAACAGTACTATTGTAACTATAGCTGCTTTTCCACGGGCAAAACCGTACCGTTCCGTGCCAATCCAGGCCAGTTGCCATGGTTACAGTGTCTTTTTCCATTGTGGTGCGGTGAAAGATTGTACGTAACAGATCCATCTGTGGCGACGGCATGAGAGGTAAACTCTGGAGCGAGTGCGCTACGGAGGATGTTCCAGTTTTTAGGACTGCATTTTTACCCAAGCTAGAAACAACTAAAAGCACCATAAGCTACCTTGGCGTTGGCAAATTGACATTTGTGAGTCACCACGTACTAAAAGTCATTCAGCACGGTTGAGTACGGTTAGCTAACCGTGCCGAGAATTATGGGCCGAGAACGTTTTAAATCGTTATTAAATTAAATAAAAAAATTAAGTTCCAAGTTTGAAATCAAGGTGTCTTGCTTTATTGCTTAGGCTTACCCTTAACCCTGCTTAACGAAAATTACCCCATAGCACCTCCTAGTGTCCAACCAGTGCTAATACTGGTGTTTGTTGGTTTGAAGGTGACCAATCAAATCTTGGTCGACGAAGACTCTTCTCATCGACTAACGTTTGGTCGACTACTATGGTGCGTTCACATACAAAGCGAAGCGAGCGTATCGCGTGGCGCGATTACATGCAAAGTAAATTTGCGCCAGGCAGTGCGAATAAAGCGAATGGCGTGACTCGAACACGCGAAATCGCTTCATTCGCATATAAATTCGAATGACGCGTTGTCGCGAAAGCCTATCAGCATTGAGATTGTCTAGATGTCACTGACGTACTGACGTAGTAGCAGAAGAATTCTGGAAAAATGGATGAATCAATTGTTGCAGCGGTGTGTCATACATGACACAACGTCATACATGTATAGAGACCGGACGAAAAAAGACAAGATCGAAATCTCCAAAAAGGTTGGTCAAGATTACGATTCAAATCAGCAGTAAAATCTGACAATACTCATAAATTGTGGTTCTTTAGCTCAGATCATGCTAAAAACACTAACAGGCTGGTTCAGCTAATGCGCATGGTCACGTTGATTGACAGACGATGTCTGTCCTGAAAGGCTCTTTTACCCATAAGGCAGGACTTCTATATTCGCCATATTGGCCGTTACAATTTCACCCATTCAGTTTAACGGATGTGCTCCGTAGCAGGCTAAACCGTCTCTGGCTAAACCGTCTCTGGCTAAACCGTCTCTGGCTAAACGGCCTCTGGCTAAACTGTCTCTGGCTAAACCGTCTCTGGCTAAACCGTCTCTGGCTAAACCGTCTCTGGCTAAACCGTCTCTGGCTAAACGGCCTCTGGCTAAACCGTCTCTGGCTAAAAGGTCTCTGGCTAAACCGTCTCTGGTTAAACCGTCTCTGGTTAAACCGTCTCTGGCTAAACCGTCTCTGGTTAAACCGTCTCTGGCTAAACCGTCTCTGGCTAAACCGTCTCTGGCTAAAAGGTCTCTGGCTAAACCGTCTCTGGCTAAACCGTCTCTGGCTAAACCGTCTCTGGTTAAACCGTCTCTGGCTAAACCGTCTCTGGCTAAAAGGTCTCTGGCTAAACCGTCTCTGGCTAAAACGTCTCTGGCTAAACCGTCTCTGGCTAAACCGTCTCTGGCTAAACCGTCTCTGGTTAAACCGTCTCTGGCTAAAACGTCTCTGGCTAAAACGTCTCTGGTTAAACCGTCTCTGGCTAAAACGTCTCTGGCTAAAACGTCTCTGGCTAAACCGTCTCTGGCTAAACCGTCTCTGGCTAAACCGTCTTGATGACTCACATCTGCAGCCCAAGGTTTGGTTGACTAAACGTTATAATTTACTCAAATGTGCAAAAGAAAGTCCATTTTTAATAGTGGAGTAGCTGGTGCTGAACGAGTACTCGAATAATCTATTACTTGTGCACATCCCTACTCAAAAACTTTTTAACACATTTCATTTTTTTCCTTAAACTTGGCTTCAAAAATGTGCTGACTGTTATTATATGTTGTGTCGCTCTCTAACTTTAGAAGAGGCGATTAGGTTTTCTCTTACTGGTCGTCCCGCATTGCGTATATAAACAACATGGCTGTAAATCCTTCAAGATGACTGCACCACATTACCAATGAAAACAGATTTGTGTTACTTTTTTCAG
>NC_068295.1:828738-833738 GCF_025860055.1 Xyrauchen texanus
GGTTGGATTAAAACGAACTCTGGTGTGAGCGCTGCCATCCGAACCTTGCTGCGCACCAAACAAGCGGACCGAGACCGCCTGAATAGTGGGTCTCGGTCCGCCTCCAAACAAACCATTTTTCCATTAATATGAACGCAACATGGACCAAAGACCCTTGATATCCTCCCAAAATAATTTATAAAAATTTACATTTACATTTATGCATTTGGTAGACGCTTTTATCCAAAGTGACTTACAGTGCACTTATTACAGGGACAATCCCCCCGGAGCAACCTGGAGTTAAGTGTCTTACTCAAGGACACAATGGTGGTGACTGTGGGGATCAAACCAGCAACCTTCTGAGTACCAATGTATTATACAGAGCACTTATTACAGGGACAATCCCCCCGGAGCAACCTGGAGTTAAGTGCCTTACTCAAGGACACAATGGTGGTGACTGTGGGGATCAAACCAGCAACCTTCTGATTACTAGATTACCAGTTATGTGCTTTAGCCCACTACACCACCACCACTCCATTGACCACACAAAAACCCTGACCCAGAGATTTTCCTAAAGCCTTTTCTTTAAATGCAGAATCAAGTTCCTTCATTCTTCACAACTTTCTCTAAATCCCTGATTACACGGGTGTCGAAGCCCGGGAAGGAGGAGGGATACGTCGTTGTAGAGTTCTCGCCACTACCATTCACCCCAACGGAGCAGCCGCGGCCGCCGACCACGATGGGAGAAGGGGCTCCTAACCAACCGTCTGGAGCAGTCAGGGGCGCAGGAGTCGCCTACCGGCCGCTGAAACACGGTGGGGTCTGAGACCGCCAACCGTGAGCGGGAAGGGGCTCGCTGCCGACCGCCTGGAGCGGGAGAACCGCTGCCAGGGGCGGGGGAGACCCCTTCTGTTCCCCAAGAACGCGGTGGGGCGTTCCGTCCGCCAGGGGCTGGAGGTCTGCCTCCGATCCGCCCAGAGAGGCGTGGCTGTCGTCCGATAGAGGGTGGAGGAGTGGCCGAGGAACAAGCTGCGGCGTATCGGAGAACTGGCGAGCAAATGTTTTTTTTTCATCTCTCTCTCTCTCACTGCCGCTCTGCGTTGGCCTTTTCCCTCTCTTTAAAATTTACAGTGTTGTTTTGGGGGGGACTACACTGTTACAGGAAGTACCCCCCATTTTTTATATTTCTGTTTCCTTCCCCTTGTCCCCTTCCTCGTCCAGGTAGACGGGGATGACCTGCAGACGGGGCTTCACGCACGCCCTCCCCCAGGGAAAGGGGGGGGGGTACGTCATGCAGGGGGTGATACTTCAGTGTATCTGTCAGTAATAAGCCAGAAATGTATCCATGACTTAGAGGATCCATTAGGCCTGACCAAGTGTGCCGCACAAGCCCTCAAAAGTAAAGCCAAATGTCTCGATCGCCCCCCGGTGGCTGGTCCTAGTATAGGTCATAAACCCCGCCTCCCCATGTTATTCAACGGGACGTGAGACCAACTAAACAATTAAATTACACTTCACATATCTTTTTTCCAAAGATAGTTTCTGTCATTTACTGTCGTTTCTATCACGTTGATGTCATTTCAAGTGTTTGTTTTCAAAATAAGTTTGTTTTTAGTTATTTGATGCTATAAAAACGCTGCTGTGACATCATGATTGACAGCTGTGATTGACAGGTTCTCTGAGTGAAGTAGTCACTGAAGCACCAACTGACTTTTTTTTCAGGAGGCGTAGATGCTTATGCTGATTGATTCACAGCTGTAGAGTGAGGGCGGGGCCTTGATTTCGCGGCTTTACTTCCTGCTCACTACTGCGCAGGTCTGGTCCCGAAATCGCAACTGCGCAGACTCAAGTCCCAAGATGTCAGCGCCATATCGGGACACTGGCGGCTTCAGTTCTCACCAATGGAAAAGAGCGAAGGGGCGTCGGCCATCTTTTTTTACAGTCTATGGACCTGACCCATGAAACCTGACTAAGATTAGGATACTTCACTCTCCAAATATCTGTAAGGGAATTTGTCCTGCGGAACTCCTGAATAATGTTATTAAAATGGTGACTGGCATAACTGAAGGAGACTATCCAGCCATTCATCAGGTGCCAAGTTAAAATCACCTCCAATTAGTACAACATTAGTATACATTTTTTGTTTAAAAGTGTTTAAGAGGGTCCAAAAAGAGGGATCAAATTTCCCCCATACTGGCATCTCTTCACTGGCTTCATGTTAAGTTCAGGGTTCATTTTAAAATCCTTTTTTTGTCTTTTAAGCATTGTGACATTTGTGACCTCCTGCCTTACACCCCAAGCAGAGCGCTCAGATCTTCCGATCAATTATTTGTGTCTGTCCCGCGTTGTTGATGTAAATCAAAGGGTAATCGGGACTTTTCAGTGGCCCAAACTTTGGAATAATCTCCCCTAATACGTGAGGTCTGCTTCATCGTTAGCTAGTTTTAAATCTTCCCTTAAATCATATTTGTATTCTTTAGCTTTTGAAAATGTTACAATTTTGGATGTTTTCGTGTGTGTGTGTGATTTTTATGCATATACTGTTTTATTGGGGTTTTATTTATTCTTGATGTTATTTCTCTTTATTATTGTGATTCATATTCTCTATTATACAGCTGTAAAGGGATCAATGGAAAGGAGGAGGCGAGAACTGGCTTGACGATATAAATGATCGTTTAATGATAAACTTAAAAGACAACATAAACACACACGATGGACATGTCCGTAAACGATCTCTCTCTCCCGCACGATCCTCTGCAGTCGACCTTTAACCCTCTCGGAGGCTTGATTAGCCTAATACAGGACCAGGTGTGTCTGATCATGACCCGGCCCCGCCCTCCGCCCTGCCACATTCCTCCCTCGTTCTCTCAGGATGGGGAGCCCCCAGCATGACGTACAACCCCCCCCCCCTTTCCCTGGGGGAGGGCGTGCCCTAAGCCCCGTCTGCTGGCAGGTCATCCCCGTCTACCTGGATGAGGGAGGGAACAAGGGGAGGGAAACAGAAATAATTAAACTGGGGGAAGTACTTCCTGTAACAGTGTAGTCCCCCCCAAAAACACACTGTAAAATTTAAAAGAGAGGGAAAAGGCCAACGCAGAGCGGCAGTGAGAGAGAGAGAGATGATAAAAAAAACATTTACTCGCCAGTTCTCCGATACGCCGCAGCTTGTTCCTCGGCCACTCCTCCACCCTCTATCGGACGACAGCCGCGCCTCTCCGGACGGATCGGAGGCAGACCTCCAGCCCCTGGCACACGGAACGCCCCGCCGCTTTCTCGGGGAACAGAAGGGGCCTCCCCCGCCCCTGGCAGCGGTTCTCCCGCTCCAGGCGGTCGCCAGTGAGCCCCTCCCCGCTCGTGGTTGGCGGTCTTAAACCCTGTTGTGTTTCAGCGGCCGCTAGGTGACTCCTGCGCCCCTGGCAGCGGCCTTGACCACTCCAGGCGGTCGGCTAGGAGCCCCTTCTCCCCTCGCGGTCGGCGGCCATCGTCCTCTTCCAGGCGGCTGGGCTCCTTGTCCCCCGGCAGATGGCCGCGGCTGTTCCGTTGGGGTGGACAGTAGTGGCGAGAACTCTACTACGGCATATCCCTCCTCCTTCCCGGGCTTCGGCACCCGTGGAAAGGGATCAGTGGAAATGTGCATTTCTATGTGGATGACCTGGGTTCTAATCCGCCTTTTGACCCAGTTTTCCCCATCCTCTATCCATTCTTAATATTTTTATTTAATAATACTTATTATAATAAATAAAATGAATATAAAGGTTGATATAAAGGTTGATTTCCTCTCAGCGAAAGGTTGGTTTAGGGTGTCTGTTGGACTCTAAATAAACACACCGCAGTGTGTGCACCTGTTAGTATTTAATTAGAGGTGCAAATAGTATCTGTCTTACGGTGCGTTCACATACAACGCAAAGAAATTTTTCGCCTCGCATTGCTCACGCGAGTTTGACCGCTGGATTATAAATGTGTGTTTAAACTCGCATTCGCGCGAACATGTGAGTATTCCCGCTTCTCTTCCGGAAAAGGACAGGAGGCGGGGCTTCTACGATTTGGTTCAAAGTAAAGTTCAACCAATAGCTGGAATCACGTAGTTGCACATATTTACCGAACTTACCAGGTTGTCCAACTTCCTCGCTCACTTTCCTCCAAGCGATGCCTTTTTTCGTCGCTGCAACTATTTTTTCATCCATTTTTCCAGATTTCTTCTGCTACTACGTCAGTACGTCAGTGACATCCGGACAATCTCAATGCTGATAGGCTTTCTCAACAACGAGTCACACGGATGAAGCGATTTCGTGAGTTCAAGTCAAGCCATTCGCTTCATTCACGCCGCCTGGCACAAATTTGAGCCTATTTGCATCTTTGCATTGACTTTGTATGTAATCACGCGCACGAAACGCTCGCTTCGCATTGTATGTTTACGCACCATAACACTATTTACATGTGTGTGCTTACAGACGGGAGGATAAACAGCTGTCTGGTGCTGAACACGCTTAAACAGTGGAGATGATAGTGGACTTCGGGATACAGTGAGACAGGAGCGAGAACCACATTATGGCGACTGCGAGGAGGTTACCCCATGTGACTCTACCCTCCCTAGCAACTGGGCCAATTTGGTTGCTAAGGAGACCTGGCTGGAGTCACTCACCACACGCCCCACCAAGAAGCAAGAACCACATTATAGCGACCACGAGGAGGTTACCCCATGTGACTCTAACCTCCCTAGCAACCGGGCCAATTTGGTTGCTAAGGAGACCTGACTGGAGTCACTCACCACACGCCCCACCGAGAGTGAGAACCACATTATAGCGACCACGAGGAGGTTACCCCATGTGACTCTACCCTCCCTAGCAACCGGGCCAATTTGGTTGCTAAGGAGACCTGACTGGAGTCACTCAGCCCGCCCTGGATTCAAACTCACGACCCCAGGTGTGCTAGACAGCGTCGATACTCGCTGAGATACACAGACCCCCAACACTGCTATATTTGTAAATTGTTTTCACCATATTCCGATTCTCTCACTGAAC
>NC_068295.1:843738-878738 GCF_025860055.1 Xyrauchen texanus
CACACACACACACAAACACACGCACACCCACATAAACACACACTATTACGGAGAATGCCTTTTAAATATAATTTTAATGCCTGAATTTGAATTGAAATAGCAAACATGATACAGAATCTGAATTTAGAGTAGAATTAAAATAGAAATAGTATCATTTATATTCAGTTTTTTCTCCCAGTAAACATGTTATCATACATACAACACAATATTTACAGAATCATTAGACGATATTAATAATCAGTGTGGAGGAGTTTGGCGAGGTAATTAAGGCCTTGTCTACAGGCACATCCTAGCATAGAAACTGATCATGTGAAGCACTAGACGCTTCTTTAAGTCCCGGATATAATAAGCACAGAAGCGGATTTACTGTATGGAGACTGACTTCACACGCAAGTGGTGAGAGGGGTGTGGCCGAGATATGGGCGAGATACGGGCAAGCCACACAAAAATGCTCACTGTTGTGGTTCAAGTCGCAGACATCTTTCTCATTTGATAATTTAATAATTGTAGCTGGGCGCCGCCGAAAGACGACGAGTGGCGGCAGCGGTGTGAACGCAACACAGTGTTTACGGTTTACACACTTCAGCTTTAAATTCATGAAATGATTGACAGATGAGAGGGTGAGCGTCACCTCTGAGCATGGTGTGCTGATGTTTGGCTGTACAGATGAGTCGACTGATGCCATCGATCACCTGACTCTTAGAATCCACGTCCTTCTCCTTCAGTTTCTTACTGAGAAAAATCACTGAAACACACACACACACACACACAATAAACCACACATCTACAGAATATACTGAACACAACATCAGCGTATGGGCACAGGGACAGTTTATGGGATGAATGAATTTCCTCTGTTAGTGAATGATGAACTCATAATGAGGAGTTTAAATACCTTTCTTGTTCTTCTCTTTGGTGACGACGGTCATGGCCATACTGTGAGGGGCGTTCAGTTCCCTGCCGCTGGGCAGACGGCTGACCTGCAGAGAGCGAAAGTTGCTCTTCAGAGTGTTCTTCAAACACACGTCACGCTTCTCTCCTTCACGCCTCTTCTCACTCGGACACGTCCAGTAATCCACCTGCAGTCCTATCAGCTCGCCACCTGTACACAGAGAACTACACACACACACACACACACACACACACACACACACATACAGATACATGCACACACACACACACACACACACACACACACACACACACACACACACACACACACACACACACACACACACACACACACACACACGTAAACACACAAACACATGCATACAAACACACACAAACACACACACACACACAAACACATGCATGCAAACACACACAAACACACACACACACACACAAACACATGCATGCAAATACACACAGACACGTGCGTACAAACACAAAGACACACACACACACACACACGTAAACGCACAAACACATGCATGCAAACACACATATGCACACAAGCACAAACAAACACATGCATACAAACACAAACACACACATGAATACAAACACAAACACACACATGAATACAAACACACAAACAAACACATGCATACAAACAAACACACACATGCATACACACACATACACACAAACACATGCATACAAACCCACACACACACACACACACACATATGCACACACACACAAACAAACAAATACACACACACATATGCACTCACACACACAAACAAACACATGCATGCAAACACACATACACATACATACACAAACACATATGCACACAAGCACAAACAAACACATGTATACAAACACACACACACATACACACAAACACATGCATACAAACACACACACACACAAACAAACATATACACACACACACACACATATGCACACACACACAAACAAACACACACATGCATACACACACACACAAAAAAACACATGCATTCAAACACACAAATAATCACATGCATACAAACAAACACACACGCATAAAAACACACACGTACACACACAAACACATGCATGCAAACAAACACACACATGCATACACACACACACAAAAAAACACATGCATTCAAACACACAAACAATCACATGCATACAAACAAACACACACGCATAAAAACACACACGTACACACACAAACACATGCATGCAAACAAACACACACATGCATACACACACACACAAAAAAACACATGCATTCAAACACACAAACAATCACATGCATACAAACAAACACACACGCATAAAAACACACACGTACACACACAAACACATGCATGCAAACAAACACACACATGCATACACACACACACAAAAAAACACATGCATTCAAACACACAAACAATCACATGCATACAAACAAACACACACGCATAAAAACACACACGCATAAAAACACACACGTACACACACAAACACATGCATGCAAACAAACACATACACATACATACACACACAAACACATGCATACA
Organism: Xyrauchen texanus; assembly: GCF_025860055.1. Classification (NCBI taxonomy): domain Eukaryota; kingdom Metazoa; phylum Chordata; class Actinopteri; order Cypriniformes; family Catostomidae; genus Xyrauchen; species Xyrauchen texanus. The sequence goes on from NC_068295.1 coordinate 846,186, forward strand.
AACACACACACACACACACACATACATACACAAACACACACACATGCAGACATTCACACACAGACACACACACACAGACACACACACACACTAAAATGAATTCAAATGTAACTTATGGCACAGCTCTCTGGAATACTTGATTGTGATTGGTCAATGGCTATATGATGTCATACCCAGCTCCAGTGAACACAGCACATGCAGACGGGGAAGGGGGAGGAGTCCCATAAATGTCTTTCCCATAGGGCGTGGCAGACTGCGGTGGAAGCGAGGGCACGATGCCCATATTACCGCCCATCGCATCATCAGAATCCACTGAGAGAACAAAAAGACAATTTAAAGCCGTCAGAATTAACACATTTATGCAAGCCATTAATTAAAAAAGTTTAACGTGTTCATTTTTTCTTAATTGTGATTAACACATTTACCGTTAATTCAATGTAAACACTGGTGTGAAGGACTGAACGTTTGTAATGTGTCCACCCGGAGTCATGACACGGACACATTACAAACACAGCGCCGCAGAGCCCTTCTAACAATAAGAGCCTACAAGCTTAGCATAGCATAGCATAACGCGGCGGTCCCATAGACATTATATGGGCGGAACACACTCTGACCGTTACAGCTGGATAGAGCGCAGCTAAATGGAACAGAACGCAACATCTTCAAAACTGAACTTCAACTGTGCACATTCTTTCTTTGAGTTGGGCAGTGAACTGTCACATAATGACAAAATATGATGCATTATATTTTGATTTTGCAATCTTATGTACATTTTGTAAAAGATTATTTTATAACAGCCCATAATAATGAATAGACAATGCTGAGTGACTACAGTCAGGTCTCCTAAGCAACCAAATTATCCTGGTTGCAAGGGAGGGTAGAGTCACATGGGGCAACCAAATTGTCTCGGTTGCTAGGGAGGGTAGAGTCACATGGGGCAAACAAATTGTCCCGGTTGCTAGGGAGGGTAGAGTCACATGGGGCAACCAAATTGGCCCGGATGCTAGGGAGGGTAGAGTCACATGGGGCAACCAAATTGGCCCAGTTGCTAGGGAGGGTAGAGTCACATGGTGTAACCAAATTGGCTCGGTTGCTAGGGAGGGTAGAGTCACATGGGGTAACCAAATTGGCCCGGTTGCTAGGGAGGGTAAAGTCACATGGGGTAACCAAATTGTCCCGGTTGCTAGGGAGGGTAGAGTCACATGGGGTAACCAAATTGTCCCGTTGCTAGGGAGGGTAGAGTCACATGGGGTAACCAAATTGTCCCGGTTGCTAGGGAGGGTAGAGTCACATGGGGTAACCAAATTGGCCCAGTTGCTAGGGAGGGTAGAGTCACATGGGGTAACCAAATTGTCCTGGTTGCTAGGGAGGGTAGAGTCACATGGGGTAACCAAATTGTCCCGGTTGCTAGGGAGGGGAGAGTCACATGGGGTAACCAAATTGTCCTGGTTGCTAGGGAGGGTAGAGTCACATGGGGTAACCAAATTGTCCTGGTTGCTAGGGAGGGTAGAGTCACATGGGGTAACCAAATTGGGCCGGTTGCTAGGGAGGGTAGAGTCACATGGGGTAACCAAATTGGGCCGGTTGCTAGGGAGGGTAGAGTCACATGGGGTAACCAAATTGGGCCGGTTGCTAGGGAGGGTAGAGTCACATGGGGTAACCAAATTGGGCCGGTTGCTAGGGAGGGTAGAGTCACATGGGGCAACCAAATTGGCCCGGTTGCTAGGGAGGGTAGAGTCACATGGTGTAACCAAATTGGCTCGGTTGCTAGGGAGGGTAGAGTCACATGGGGTAACCAAATTGGCCCGGTTGCTAGGGAGGGTAAAGTCACATGGGGTAACCAAATTGTCCCGGTTGCTAGGGAGGGTAGAGTCACATGGGGTAACCAAATTGTCCTGTTGCTAGGGAGGGTAGAGTCACATGGGGTAACCAAATTGTCCCGGTTGCTAGGGAGAGTAGAGTCACATGGGGTAACCAAATTGGCCCAGTTGCTAGGGAGGGTAGAGTCACATGGGGTAACCAAATTGTCCTGGTTGCTAGGGAGGGTAGAGTCACATGGGGTAACCAAATTGTCCCGGTTGCTAGGGAGGGGAGAGTCACATGGGGTAACCAAATTGTCCTGGTTGCTAGGGAGGGTAGAGTCACATGGGGTAACCAAATTGTCCTGGTTGCTAGGGAGGGTAGAGTCACATGGGGTAACCAAATTGGGCCGGTTGCTAGGGAGGGTAGAGTCACATGGGGTAACCAAATTGGGCCGGTTGCTAGGGAGGGTAGAGTCACATGGGGTAACCAAATTGTCCCGGTTGCTAGGGAAGGTAGAGTCATGTGGGGTAACCAAATTGTCCCGGTTGCTAGGGAAGGTAGAGTCATGTGGGGTAACCAAATTGTCCCGGTTGCTAGGGAAGGTAGAGTCACATGGGGTAACCAAATTGGGCCGGTTGCTAGGGAGGGTAGAGTCACATGGGGTAACCAAATTGACCCGGTTGCTAGGGAGGGTAGAGTCACATGGGGTAACCAAATTGTCCCGGTTGCTAGGGAAGGTAGAGTCATGTGGGGTAACCAAATTGTCCCAGTTGCTAGGGAAGGTAGAGTCATGTGGGGTAACCAAATTGTCCCGGTTGCTAGGGAAGGTAGAGTCACATGGGGTAACCAAATTGGGCCGGTTGCTAGGGAGGGTAGAGTCACATGGGGTAACCAAATTGACCCGGTTGCTAGGGAGGGTAAAGTCACATGGGGTAACCAAATTGTCCCGTTGCTAGGGAGGGTAGAGTCACATGGGGTAACCAAATTGTCCCGTTGCTAGGGAGGGTAGAGTCACATGGGGTAACCAAATTGTCCCGGTTGCTAGGGAGGGTAGAGTCACATGGGGTAACCAAATTGGCCCAGTTGCTAGGGAGGGTAGAGTCACATGGGGTAACCAAATTGTCCTGGTTGCTAGGGAGGGTAGAGTCACATGGGGTAACCAAATTGTCCCGGTTGCTAGGGAGGGGAGAGTCACATGGGGTAACCTCCTCGTGGTGGTGATTAGTGGTTCTCTCAATGGGGCGTGTGGTGAGTTGTGTGTGGATCGTGGAGAGTAGCATGAGTCTCCACATGCTGTGAGTCTCTGTGGTGTCATGCACAACGAGTCACGTGATCAGATGCACGGATTGACGGTCTCAGACGTGGAGGCAACTGATACTTGTCCTCCACCACCCGGATTGAGGCGAATAACCGCGCCACCATGAGGACCTACTAAGTAGTGGGAATTGGGGAGAAAAGGAACTGGAACAACAAGATGAATCAAAATTTGATTCCTCGTGACATGACCCCTTATATGTCTAGACCCTCATAGAATCTGTGCATAGAATTCTGGAATACAGTAAAACATGAATAGCTGATAGCATTAACATAAGCATTAATAAACATGCAGAGGACGTGTAGTATTACTGTATGTGCCGGATTATATGTGACCCAGAAACACTCACGAGTCGATGCGCTGACTCGCCTGCGGCCGCAACACACATCATGACTATAAATGCCACACGCTGTAAAATCTATTTATATTGAGAGAATGAGAGCGTAAAACACGCCATATACACATGCATCAGAGACGTGACCTCATTTCCTGTGGCCTTCTGCTCCACATCATACACTAAGAAACACTCAAACCATAAACCCACGAGTACTGGACTCACTCGTGTCACTGTCATTTCCAAACATCAAACGCAGATCATCTGCTTCTATGTTCCCGTTCACATGTGACAGTGTGTCATATTGTGTCTCACCTGATGTTGAGAGACTGTGTTCCACGATCCCCACCTTCACCACCTGAAAACACAACATGCTTCAGTCTCACAGTCACATGATCACATCAGATTGACGTGATTTTAGAGTTCTGGAGTCTTACCCCGATAAATGGCACAAACTTTTGGCAAGAGTCTTCATCCGGACTAGAGAGACAGACAGACAGACAGACAGACAGACAGACAATAAATGTTCCAGCAGACACTGTAATGTCCATCTCAGCAAATAAACACGTGTCAGTGAAATGAAGGGTGTCTTTGTAGGGATGATGATGATAAATCACAAAATGACGACTGAAACTGAACGCTCAAAGACTCCAGGAGAGGAAAGGATGATTTTTAGGACACTTTTACAGTTTGATGTGTACACGAATGACACCGTCCGTCTGTCTATCTATCTATCATTTGTCTGTCTGTCTGTCTATCTATCTATCTGTCTATCTATCTATCTATCTATCTATCTATCTATCATCTGTCTATCTATCTATCTGTCTATCTATCCATCTATCTATCTATCTATCTATCTATCTGTCTATCTATCTATCTATCTGTCTATCTATCTATCTATCTATCTGTCTATCTATCTATCTATCATCTGTCTATCTATCTATCTGTCTATCTATCTGTCTATCTATCTGTCTATCTATCATCTGTCTATCTATCTATCTATCATCTGTCTATCTATCTATCTGTCTGTCGGTCTGTCTATCTATCTATCATCTGTCTATCTATCTATCATCTGTCTGTCTGTCTGTCTATCTATCTATCTATCATCTGTCTATCTATCTATCATCTGTCTGTCTGTCTGTCTGTCTATCTATCTATCATCTGTCTATCTATCTGTCTGTCGGTCTGTCTATCTATCTATCATCTGTCTGTCTGTCTGTCTGTCTATCTATCTATCTATCATCTGTCTATCTATCATCTGTCTGTCTGTCTGTCTATGTATCTATCATCTGTCTATCTATCTGTCTGTAGGTCTGTCTGTCTATTTATCTATCTATCTGTCTGTCTATCTATCTGTCTATCTATCTGTCTGTCTATCTATCTATCTGTCTATCTATCTGTCTGTCTATCTATCTATCTATCTATCATCTGTCTATCTATCTGTCTGTCTATCTATCTGTCTATCTATCTATCATCTGTCTATCTATCTATCATCTGTCTATCTATCTGTCTGTAGGTCTGTCTGTCTATTTATCTATCTATCTGTCTGTCTATCTATCTGTCTATCTATCTGTCTGTCTATCTATCTATCTGTCTATCTATCTGTCTGTCTATCTATCTGTCTATCTATCTATCTATCTATCATCTGTCTATCTATCTGTCTATCTATCTATCTATCATCTGTCTATCTATCTATCATCTGTCTGTCTGTCTGTCTGTCTGTCTGTCTGTCTATCTATCTATCTATCTATCTGTCTGTCTGTCTGTCTATCTATCTATCATCTGTCTGTCTGTCTGTCTGTCTGTCTATCTATCTATCTGTCTGTCGGTCTGTCTGTCTGTCTGTCTATCTATCTATCTATCTATCCATCCGTCTGTCTGTCTGTCTATCTATCTATCATCTGTCTGTCTGTCTGTCTGTCTATCTATCTATCTGTCTGTCGGTCTGTCTGTCTATTTATCAAATGTATGGATATATGTATATACAGTATATATTATCTTATCTTGCTCTTAGCAGTTTTGTGAATAAGTTTGACAGTTTTTCTCAATGGCTTTGGCTCATTTTTTGTTCTTAACATTCTCTAAACTGTAACCGCAATTGTCAAAACATGTCTGAAAAATGTAGTAACTCACCCAAAACTTTTCATTCATGCTTCAAAACCGAATTATTGTGTCAGTAAATTGGCCAATGCCACCAAAATGAAAAGTGTTTTTGTCATCGTGTGAGCCGTATCTATCAAAATGTTTAGATGTTTTTTTCAGCATGGCATTCAACCCTGGAAATGTTTGTTATATACAAATGTCATTTGTGTTCTACAGTTTTTGTTGACACTGACTGCTTATTGTCCTGTACTATAGAGTTCTGTCTAGCTGAATGTTATTGTGTATCACACAGAGCTTTTGAGATACCGATTCAACAGTAGGTAAAAGTTTACTGGGGAAAGTCAATACTGTAGAATACTGTAGAATACTGTGGTACACAGAAAAATGAGATGCACATTTGTATAATTAGAGTAAATTTATTTTCATAGCAATGTGTTACATGTAAACAGACAATTCACATATGCATGTCCATTGTAAAGTCATATAGTGAACAGAAAATGGCCACAAAATGACAATGCAACAATGAAAAAACATTCCATGTCATATTTCTGGAATATACATGTATGCCTGACAGATTTTGATAACTGAATGGATCATTTTGCCATTCTCATTCGAGAACTGAGCCGAAGCGATTGAGAAAAACTGTAGGCAAAACCTCCAGGAAAGTCGTTCTCTTTGGAGAACGACTTGGGAAATCTGTGTGAATATGGGCCCAGGAGTGCAGGAGATATTATCAGCTCCTTCAAACTGAAAAGCTATATGTTTGTCTCCAAACAGTTCTTTCCTTGAATGTGTCACATTTACAGACTAATGAGTTGAACTGACACATTCAACATTCAAACAATCATCTTCATCATCATCATCATCATCATCATCATCTCTCTCTCTCTGATTCATTACTGTTCAGGTAAAAATCTAATTCACTGACAATTAGACACTTAATCACTTGCAGTCACATATTAATAAATAAAATGTAATTTTCAACAAGTTACATGGGCAACATTTAAAATCACCTTTTGAAGAGGATGAGTACTGTATCTCATTAAGATATTACTGATGTCATGTAAAAAGACAATTAGCAGGAATTAACTGCTTTATATGGACAATGAAAATAAATCTGTTGCATGGAAGAGCTCATATGTAAGTCTTTAAAATAATTGAATTGTTATAAATTCATTAATAAAAATAAGGAGACCCACTGAACATTGTGCTCAATGCTATACATTTATGTAAAAGGCAGAGCAGACATGTTTTTTGTTTATTCATATTGTTTCAGGTTTTAATTATATATATATTTGCAGTAAACAGTCTATGAAATTAATTTAAATATGTTCTGTTACTATGGCTACATTTGTTTTTTCAATAAGGACTGTGAACAGCGTGAAGTCAAAGTTCAGCATGAATCACCACAAGACACAAATGAGATCTGAGCGATGAACCCATGTGACAGTGGTCAGGAAATGGAGAACCAATCAAAAGTAGAGATGAGCAGAGGTCAGAGGTCATATACCTGATGTAAAAATCAAAATACAAACTTCTCTTCCTTGGAATGCAAACAAAAGATGAGAAAAAACGAGTTAATAACAATAATAATAATAATAATAAATATAGCTGCAAGCAGCAATTGTCGGGTTCAAGCCTTTTAAGAAGTTTAAAGTATGTAAAAAAAGTTATGTATTTGTACATGTATATGTACTTTGTAAGTTCCTGATTTTGCAAACTGGTTAAATATGACTCTGATGTCTTGTGTTCAACGATTCTGAAACAGTATAATTGTTATGGGTGTCATTTTTAAGTGTTATAAATCCACAAAGCACCCAATCTCAAAAAATATTTATTTTAGAAATTATAGGCTTTTTGATACACTTGGTCAAACCCACATGATAAATGCAACCCCTAAATAACTAAATAAATAACTAAAATTCAAATTTTATTTGATAAATATTGACCTAGGGAGTCCTAGATGTAGTTCACAATCGCTGTTAACATTGGATAATATACAATACTTTCCACACCATTTATACAGCCATTTTGCTGAAATTTGATTGGCTGCTGGAGTCATACTGTAGCTTTTGGCCCCTGCAAGAAGCATACCAATTTTCAACTTCATTGATAATACAGTTGCGGAGTTATGAGCATTTTTTTGTTGTAGCGCCCCCTATAGGCACATTTTTAGTGATTTTGCGTGCATCCTCAGAATGTACTTTTGTCTATGTGTATCTAGTTTCGTAACATTTGGCCTTTTCGTTTGGTAGATATTGGCCAATACGTACAAAAATGGATGACGCCTGACCAATTAGTTGGCTTATATCTTCCTAACGCTTCGACGAATCCAAATTAATTTGAAAATATTTTGTTAGGAGGGTTCATAGTAGACACACACCAATTTTCATGCAAATCAGACATAGGGCCTAGGAGGAGTACGGAAAAGTCGTTTTTTTTAATTATGCAAATTAGCGCAAACACTTTTTGAATGAAATGAAATCGGAGATATACGTTTTGCTCGTCTTGGGCCAAGGAGTCCAATGATGTTAGATACATGAGTGTGCAACAAACCTTTTGGGAGTTATTGGCCAAAACGTAAACATGAGCACAATGGCGCCACCTTGAGGCCGATCGGGCCTTCCCTCAAAGTTTCAGCTCTCTACAGCTTCTACGCTTTGATCAGTTTTAGGGCAGAATAATGATAATAATAATAAATCCTTACAATTACAATAGGGTTTGAATCCCTAATAATAATAATAATAATAATAGAGGCTGTAAAGCACTTTGCAGAATATAAAAATTAGACCATAAAAACGGAGGAAAGATTGGGCAAACCAAATAATAAATACATAAAAAACAAGTAAAAGAAAAGCTGCTGCTCTAAAAAAAATCACATTAAATTAATTTACCATCAGTTTGATTTGTGTGGAATCACTCAGAGTTAATTATAAATGAGTTCATTTCACACTCTTGTGTTGTTTTAGTATATTATATTATATTTACATGTATGCATTTGGCAGATGCTTTTATCCAAAGCGACTTACAGTGCACTTATTACAGGGACAATCCCCCCGGAGCAACCTGGAGTTAAGTGTCTTACTCAAGGACACAATGGTGGTGACTGTGGGGATCGAACCAGCAACCTTCTGAGTACCAATGTATTATACAGAGCACTTATTACAGGGACAATCCCCCCGGAGCAACCTGGAGTTAAGTGTCTTACTCAAGGACACAATGGTGGTGACTGTGGGGATCGAACCAGCAACCTTCTGAGTACCAATGTATTATACAGAGCACTTATTACAGGGACAATCCCCCCGGAGCAACCTGGAGTTAAGTGTCTTACTCAAGAACACAATGGTGGTGACTGTGGGGATCAACCGAACCATGTAATACAGACCTTACTGGATGATAACCAGTGGTACTGGATGTGACTTTAGCCCAGCTATGTGCTAGCCCACCACCACCACTCAGTCAGACCAAACAATGAGTGTGGATTACAGTTTACACAATGAGCCCAGACAGAATCCAGCACAGTGTTCAAGAAGACAACGCATTAAAAGGAGGTGTGATTTGAATATGTTTCACAAAGCAGTTTGTGACATTCATCAGGATAAGAGAAGACATGATGCTATTAGCACAAGTTTCAAGAGTCACACACACACACACACACACACACACACACACACACACACACACACACACTCACACACACACACACTCAAACACACACACACACACACACACACACACACACTCAAACACACACACACACACACACACACACTCAAAAACACACACACACACACACACACAGACACACACACTCAAACACACACACACACACACACACACACACACACACACACACACACACACACACACACACACACACACACACACACACACACACACACACACACTCAAAACACACACACACACACACACACACACACACTCACACACACACACACACTCACTCACACACAGACACACACTCACACACACACACACACACACACACACACACACACACTCACACACACACACACACACTCTTGTGTTTCCATGTTTTATGGGGACTTTCCATAGACATAATGGTTTTTATACTGTACAAACTTTATATTCTATCCCCTAAACCTAACCCTACCCCTAAACCTAACCCTCACAGAAAACTTTCTGCATTTTTACATTTTCAAAAAACATTTACATTTACATGTATGCATTTGGCAGATGCTTTTATCCAAAGCGACTTACAGTGCACTTATTACAGGGACAATCCCCCCGGAGCAACCTGGAGTTAAGTGCCTTACTCAAGGACACAATGGTGGTGACTGTGGGGTTAGAACCTTTGACCTTCTGATTAACAGCCCTGTGCTTTAACCACTACGCCACCACCACACCAATAAAAACATAATTTAGTATGATTTATAAGCTGTTTTCCACAAATGTCCCCACAAGGTCAAACATTTCGGGTTTTACTATCCTTATGGGGACATTTGGTCCCCACAAAGTGATAAATACACACTCACACACACACTCACACACACACACACACACACACACACGTACCTCTTCTGTCGGTAGGTGAGCATGGCTTCAGAGATGGGGAACTGATGAGAGACGTTTGCACCTGCCAGATACTGAACGATCCGTCCTGCCACATCAACACTGTCTGTACAGACACACAAACACACACAATACACATCAGTGTTTATCTGCCAGTATGTAGGGTCCAAAATGGGGAAAACGAGAGGCGGTGGAACATGTTGTTACATCAGCGAAAGGTTTTGCTCAGACGTAACAGCACAGAAGAAGATGCACTGTCCTAATTTGGAAGCACTCTTTAATAACTGTTAGCCTTTCTACTCGTAGCGGGAATTCTCCTCATTCATTCCGGTGAGTTTTTATATCCCACCACAAGCATGCGTGAACGCAGCATCACAGACACGGAGCAACAACACCCAGACTCACTTATCATAATTCTGGGAAATTTTAAAAGAGCAAACCTCACCCGTGAACTGCCCAAATACAAACAACACATCACATAACCCACTAGAGAAAGAAATTGTAAAGCGGTTAGGGGAAAGGAGGAGGTGAGAACAGGCTTGATGACATAAATAATAGTTTAATGAAGAACTAAACAAAAATACAAACACACACAGGTGTCGGACAGCTGCCCGTAAATATCTCTCTCTGTCGCACTACCATCTTCGGTCGGCCTTTATCCCTTGATTAGCCTGATTAGGGGCCGGATGTGCAGAATCACGACCCGGCTCCGCCCTCCCACATTCCTCCCTCATTCTCTCAGGCCAGGAAGCCCCCGGCATGACATCTCAGAGGGGCGTGCCTTCCGCCCCGTCTGCCGGCAGGTCATCCCTGTCTACCTGGATCAGGGGAGGGGACACCTACACGCCGTAGCGGCGATAGGAGGTGGGAGAGAGAGAGAAAATAAACCACTTACACGCCGGTTCTCCGATACGCCGTAGCTTGGTCCTCGGCCACTCCTCCAACTTCCAATGGACGACAGCCGTGACTCCCCGGATGGATAGGAGGCAGTCTTTCGGCCCCAGGCGGACGGAAAGCCCTGCCGCGTTCTCGGGAAACAGAAGGGGTCTCCCCCGCCCCTGGCAGCGGTTCTCCTGCTCCAGGCAGACAGCCAGAAGCCCCTCCCCGGTCGGCGGTCTCAGACCCCACCACGTTTCAGCGGCTGGTAGGGGTCTCCTCCGCCCCTGGCAGCGGCCCTGACTGCTCCAGGTGGTCGGTTAGAAGCCCCTTCTCCCTTCGAAGTCGCCAGCCAATCCGTCCGCTCTCAGGCAGCCGGGCTCCTCCGTCCTCCGGCAGATAGCCACGGCTGCTCCATTGGGGTGGATGGTAGTGGCGAGGACTCTACCGTCTCCAGTCAGCATTTATCCCTCTCAGAGGCTTGATTAGCCTTATTAGGGGCCGGATGTGCAGAATCAAAACCCGGCCCTGCCCTCCGCCCTACCACCGAAATATATTGGATCACTGCTACACAACAATAAAGGATGCAGATCACTCTGTCCCACGTGCAGCTTTGGGACTCTCTGATCACTGTCTGGTTAATCTGCTTCCAACCTACAGGCAGAAACTAAACTCTGCTAAACCTGTAATAAAAACTGTAAAGAATTGGACCAATGAAGCAGAGCTGGAACTACAAGCCTGCTTTAACTGCACTGATTGGAGTGTTTATGAAGCTGCATCCACAGACCTGGACGAGCTCACAGATACTGTGACATCATACATCAGTTTCTGTGAGGATATGTGCATCCCTACTATTTATACTATCTATGTCTATTTATACTCTTACCTTGTTTTCTAATCTGTGTCTCACTGTAATATTCTGTGTGCACTTCCTTGTGTACGTGAGAACACTTGGCAAAGAAGCTCATTCTGATTCTGAAATGAACGTTTAGTCTCTCAGTACCTGTGGTTGGAGGTTCTGTCCGGCAGAACAGCTCTCTCCACGATGGCTCCATGAACATACTGTTGAATTTACTGTCGAACGATGACACGTACTTCGCAAGCGGATGAGAGCCTTCAGAACAGATAAAAGAAGCTTCAGTCTTCACGAACATCACGATCACAATAATCAAGTATTTTTTGCTCATAAAAAAACTTTTGGTATTGTTTGAAAGCTTATAATCTCTACTTTCACATGCATGTAAACATTATGACCAAAAACTGAACAAGTGCTTTGAAATATAAAGATAAATGAGATAATTTAGAGAAAAAATGTGCACTGTACTCTCATCAAATATTCATGTGTCATATGTCGTTGGAAAGCTCTTAATGAGTAAAATACAACCAGCATATTTGTTTTACTCACAGATAAAAATATAGCGAGTAACAGCTAAATATATGTCTTTAACTATTATGTTGGTGTTGATTATAAGCTGAGATAAATTCACGAAACATAAACGGAACATAAAATATCTGTGAGAGTCTGTGATTATCTTTCAATGGAGTCCACACACAAGATAATCAGATGTATAGATCATTAGATAATCCACATGAAGCACAATGTTACATATGACCACCAGGAGATGGCGCCAAATACACGACACAGACTCAATGATGACTCAAATGACACAGAATGAAACTCATTCTGTGAAATCTCATGACTAAAATCATGTGTGCATGCTATGCAAACCTTTAGTCATTGTTGTGTTTGCATGTGTAATTAGTTCTTATGTACAGTTATTATCTTTTATTTGTTTGGAGATGTTTTTGGACACTATGATCAATTATATTTGTAATGTTGGAACTTTTGATTGATTTGTCGTATCTTCTCAGATACAGTCGACATGATTGGGAATAAAACAAAAGCAGTTTTTCGGAGCCACTTTATTTACTCCCAGAGATATAAAATGTCAAATCAGAAAAATAACACAAAAAAGTAAATTTTTGGCAAAAAAAATTTGTGTGTGATTTTTTAATAGTTTCTTAGTTTGAGAGTCTTAGAATGAGAGTCTCAAATCATCATCTATACCATTATCAAATTTAAAAAGTTTTCTTTACAATGTTACCAAACACTAGACCATCCTTGATTTTATTTTTTTAATTATAATCCTTTAATTTGGGTATGCCACTGAAACAGGAAATCTTCAGAGCTTAAAGGGTTAAACGGTAAATACTCACCAATGGGGATGACAAGGAAGCGAATGTAGCTCAGCCAATCAGGCGTCTTATTGGCGAGTTGATCCACGAAGAGGCGCAGTACAGTACTGAGATAACTCTGATCGCCCGCCACTGCCACCTTGACGGTGGGTGGAGTCTGAGCGTTACAGTTACAGCTGTCAGAGAGTCACATGACACAGATCAATCATATATAAGGAACATTGTCTTTATATATATCTGCTGTTGGAATGATACTGTATGTGACAGTGAGAGATTTACACTGATTCAGATGTCTGCGGTTATACACACACTGTATATATGTGTGTGTGTGTGTGTGTGTGTGTGTGTGTGTGTGTGTGTGTGTGTGTGTGTGTGTGTGTGTGTGTGTGTGTGTGTGTACTCACAATCTCTGAATGCGTGTGATGATGGTGTTAAATGCAGCCTGAACATCAGCAGCCGAACAGGTGGACACGATGGGCTGAGACTGTTTCTGAAGAACTTCTGCTACATACTACAAGACACACATAATTATCACAAGGATGCCACCGCCCCTTGCACCACGAACCCAGGAGGGGAGCGCGTGTGGCCTCCTGGGCCCTTCCTTGCACACTTCCAAGAAGTGGAAAATTCCCCTTGGCTTTGATTACATTCCCCTTGGACACTTATGGGCATATTATGTTTCTTATTATCACCCCCCCCCCATCGCCCCAATTTGTAACGCCCAATTCCCAATGTGCTCTAAGTCCTCGTGGTGGCGTAGTGACTCGCCTCAATCCGGGTGGTGGAGGACGAATCTCAGTTGCCTTCACGTCTGACACCGTCAATCCGCGCATCTTATCACGTGACTTGTTGAGCGTGTTACCATGGAGACGTGTGGAGGCTTCACGCTATTCTCTGCAACATCCGCGCACAACTCACCACACGCCCCACCGAGAGCGAGAACCACAATATAGCGACCACGAGGAGGTTACCCCATGTGACTCTACCCTCCCTAGCAACCGGGCCAATTTGGTTGCTAAGGAGACCCGACTGGAGTCACTCAGCACGCCCTGGATTCAAACTCACGACTCCAGGTGTGCTAGTCAGCGTCAGTACACACAATACAAAACACACACACAAACTCACACACAAACACACATGTGTGCACACACACAAACACACACATGTACACACACACAAACACACACACACACACAAACACACACGTATACACACATGTACACACAAACACACATACAAACACACGTGTACAAACACGCACACACACACACACAAAGACACACATGTACACACACAAACACACACATACAAACACACGTGTACACATGCACACACACACACACAGACACACGTGTACACACAAACACAGACAAACACACACGTCTACAAACGCACACACACACATACACGTACACACACACAAACACACACACACATACAAACACATATGCGTACACACACACACGCACACAAAGACACACATGTACACACACACACAAACACACACACACATACAAACACACGTGTACACACGCACAAACACAAACACACACACACAAAGACACGTGTACACACACACACACAAAGACACACATGTACACACACACACACACAGACACACACAAAGACACACATGTATACACACACACACACACAGTGTACGCACCTGTCCCTGCCAGTCATGTGTATTGATCAGGATGATATTTTCTGGAAGTCTCTCATCAGAGATCAATATCTGATTCAGTTGATCATAAACTGATTTACGGGGCACCTGAAAAACACAACACACATGTAAATATCACAGACACTAGTCAAAACTGATTTCTGTCTGTCAAAGTGTGTCCTTTTCAAAAGTTTCTGTTTCAGGTACCAAATGACTTTATATAATTTGTAATCCAGAGCAAAACTTCTCATGAGCGATCAGCAGAAATCATGTCAATCATGTCGACTGTATCTGTGAATAATTTTGTTTTGATACGACAAATCAATCAAAAGTTACAACATTACAAATATAATTGATCATAGTGTCCAAAAACATCTCCAAACAAATAAAAGATAATAATTGTACATAAGAACTAATTACACATGCAAACACAACAATGACTAAAGGTTTGCATAGCATGCACACATGATTTTAGTCATGAGACAATGTTTTTATAAATGATAAAAACAGAACTTCTGATTTATCTGCAAATTTTAAAGCACTTGTTGAGTTTTGCTCATAATGTCTCACATGCATTGGACAGTACAGCTTATAAGCTTTCAAACGACACATATTTAGTGTTGGTCAAGACTGCAGTTAATAGGTTTAGGCATGGGCGACATTCCCCATTCAAGTAGATAACAGCTGCACTTTTATGCTGCTTGTTTACATAGAAAGTAGCTGCCCAAGCGTGTACTGACATGCTAAAAATACTTTGTTAACCTTGTGGAGGGTTTGGAAGCGCTCTGATGTACCTGTGCGGTGAATCGGGCGTCTGGTGAATATTCACTGTCCACGCTGGTCGTACGGTTGCTCTGAGCTCGTGAATTCTGCCGGTCCTTCATGGTTGTGCCGTGCGCTCGCAGTGGGACCCTGTTCTCAGCTTTACTGCAGGTCAGAAACACAAAGTGATGCTTAGCGCTGCACCGTCCACTCACATCTCAGAGAATGAAAAACACATCAGCGAATCGTTCACGTTCTGATGTAACTGTTGTGAGGTGTACCTGGGACTCGTGTGGTTTTGTGAATCAGTCTTGCAGAGTTTTCCAGCAGAGCTGTTCTCCAAACCAACCGACACATCTCCCGTTACTATCCCATGATGCTTTGCATCCATTTCCTGCACAAACACACAGAAGAATGAAGGCATTACTGAATGAATATGTGGTCACCACCGGGAACGAGTTTTGAAGTGTGTGGGGGGTCCGCAAACTGGGCTGGTTGTGATGTCATCACAACAACATTCTGCAGTCAATATATATATATATATAATTAATATGGCCAATTTGTACCAAACCAGCTTCCAAGATTGTCAAAATCACAGTGACTGACTAATTATTTATTTATTATTATATATTGGGGGTTATAGTTATGTTTTCAGTTCTGTTTAATGTTTATTATGTCGTTTTATGTTATGACATGGGTTTATTTTTTAGTTCAAGTAGTGTTCCTTTCAGTTGGGTGTGAAACTGTTATGGTGCGTTCACATACAACGTGAATCAAATGTTCGCCTTGCATTGCTCGCGCGAGTTTGACCGCTGGATTATAAATGTGTGTTTAAACTCGCGTTCGCGCCAGTAACGCGACCTCGCGAGTATTCCCGCTTCTCTTCCGGAAAAGGATAGGAGGCGGGGCTTCTACGACTTGGTTCATAGTAAAGTTCAACCAATAGCTGGAATCACGTAGACGCGCATATTTACCGAACTTACCAGGTCGTCCAACTTCCTCGTGCACTTTCCTCCAAGCTATGTCTTTTATCGTCCGGTCTCTGCACATGTATGACGTTGTGTCATGTATGACACACCGCTGCAACAATTGTTTCATCCATTTTTCCAGATTTCTTCTGCTACTACATCAGTACGTCAGTGACATCCGGACAATCTCAATGCTGACAGGCTTTCGCGACAACGCGTCATGCTAATTAAGTGATTTTGCGCGTTCGAGTCGTGCCATTTGCTTCATTCGCGTCTATTTGCATCGACTTTGTATGTAATCGTGCTGCACGAAACGCTCACTTCGTGTTGTATATAAACGCACAATTATAAAGCGTTCACATACAACGCAAATAAAATGTTCGCCTCGCATTGCTCGCATGAGCTTGACCACTGGATTATAAAATTTGTGTTTAAACTGGCATTTGCGCCAGTAACAGGAGGAGGGCTTCTACGACTTGGTTCATAGTAAAGTTCAACCAATAGCTGGAATCAAGTAAACACGCATATTTTCAGAACTTCCTCGCTCACGTTCCTCCAAGCGACATCTTTTTTCGTCTGGTCTCTGTACACGTATGACGTTGTGTCATGTATGACACTGCTGCAACAGATTTCTTCTGCTACTACGTCAAGTAGGCGTCATGCGAATTTCTCGCGAATTTCAAGCGAATATGCAAATTAAGCGTTTTCATGTGTTCGAGTCACGTCATTCGGTTCATTCATGCCTATTCGCATCTTTGGATTGACTTTGTATGTAATCGCACAGCGCGAAACGCTCAATTCGCGTTATGGTGCGTTCAAATACAACGCGAAGAAATTATTTCCAGATTCTGCAACTACGTCAGTATGTCAGTGACATCCGGACACTGATAGTCAATCACGTGAATTGTCACGTCTATTCGCATCTTTGCATCGACTTTGTATGTAATCATGCCATGTGGAACGCATGCTTCGCGCTGTATGTGAACGCACCATTAGAGGTAAAGATGTCAAAATCTACACTTTTTAGAGCTCTGACTTAAATTGTTTCTAAGTGCTCGAAACTCCACACATTGGTTCGAATTGATTAGTAAAGGTTTCGAAGCTTTAAGAAGCTAATTTTGAGAGCGCTCATTACTAGTTTAGGTTAACCAGAGCCTGGACTATTGATTGCTTGAGCGAGACATCAGTTTGATCTTTGTTGTCTATCAGGAAAGCAATGACTCAAAGCAGCTAGTTGTAATTTCTATTCAGTCAATCCCCACGCTATACTGCTTTTAATGCGTGCAGCACAAGTGCGCATATTTTCATGTCAGCCGAAGTTCAGGTCCGACGCCCCTTGTAGTCACCCTGAACGGTCATTGTGTAAAAAAAAGAGTTCAAAGTTTTTCCTTTTGTGTTCCACAGAAACAACAACAATGTACGAGTCTGAAACAACATGAGAGTGAGTAAATAATGACAGAAATGTCATGTTTAGATGAATGATCCCTTTAATGTCTATTTGAGTTTTCAGGTAATGAGGTGTGAAGGTTTGAGAACACATGAAAAAGATTGAAGCTGCATGAAGCGCTTCATCAGCTGCGAGTAACGCCAACAGTAAAGGTCAGAGGTCACAGCAGGTGGTGGCTCATTTCCTCGCAGTCTGAATAATGTATGAAACTCACAGGGAGAGAAAGGTCACGAGAGGAGACATGCAGGGCCGAGAAAGAGACCGTTATTAACATCCGTCTCGCTAAATACAGGTGCAAAAAGATTTGCGATCGGATCACTCAAAGTCCACGTTCCCGTTACAGTGTGAATGTGTCCAAACGGAAATGACGTCATCCCTGGTGGATGTTTAACGAGGCTGTGAAGAAGCGGGTGTTCTTTAACAATGAACATGAGAAACAGGAAGTACACTATTTAGCACGACACATTCAGTGTCTGTCTGAATTACTAAATAACATTTGACAAAATCCTCATGACAAAATTTGAGTTCACTTATAAGTTTATATTTATTTATAAGTTATAAGATGTGTGTACAGACCGATTGTTTCACTTTTAACTGACTATAAAACAATTCCAGTGGGTCAGAAGTTTACACACACTAAGTTAACTGTGCCTTTAAGCAGCTTGGAAAATTCCAGAACATGATGTCAAGCCTTTAGACAATTAGCCAATTAGCTTCTGATAGGAGGTGTACTGAATTGGAGGTGTACCTGTGGATGCATTTTAAGGCTTATCTTTAATCTCAGTCCCTCTTTGCTTGACATCATGAGATAATCAAAAGAAATCAGGCAAGACCTCAGAAACTAAATTGTGGACCTCCACAAGTCTGGTTCATCCTTGGGAGCAATTCCCAAACCCCTGAAGGCACCACGTTCATCTGTACAATCAATAGTACACAAGTATAAACACCATGTGACCACACAGTCATCATACTGCTCAGGAAGGAGACGCATTCTGTCTCCTAGAGATGAACGTAGTTTGTGTGAAAAGTGCAAATCAATCCCAGAACAACAGCAAAGGACCTTGTGAAGATGCTGGAGGAAACAGGTGGACGAGTATCTAGATCCACAGCAAAACCAGTCCTATATGGACATCACCTGAAAGGCTCAGCAAGGAAGAAGCCGCTGCTCCAAAACCACCATAAACAAGCCAGACTACAGTTTGCAAGTGCACATGGGGACAAAGATCTGACTTTTGACTTATTGTGTCCTCTGGTCTGATGACACAATATTGAACTGTTTGGCCATAATGACCATCGTTATGTTTGGAGGGAAAAGGGTGAAGAACAGCATCCCAACCGTGAAGCATGGGGGTGCAGCATCATGTTGTGGGGGTGCTTTGCTGCAGGAGGGACGGGTGCACTTCACTAAATAGATGATGACATCATGAGGAAGGAACATTATGTGGATATATTGAAGCAACATCTCAAGACATCAGACAGGAAGTTAAAGCTCGGTCACAAATGGGTCTTCCAAATGGACAATGACCCCAAGCACACCTCCAGAGTTGTGGCTAAATAGCTTAAAGACAACAAAGTCAAAGTATTGGTGTGGTCATCACAAAGTCCTGACCTCAATCCCATAGAACAAACCTGACTCAGTTACTCCAGTTCTGTCTGGAGGAACGGGACAAAATTCCAGCAACTTATTGGGAGAAGCTTGTGGAAGGCTACCCAAAACATTTGACCCAATTAAACAATTTAAAGGCAATGCTGCCAAATACTGACAAAGTGTATGTAAACCTCTGATCCACTGGGAATGTGATGAAAGAAATAACAGCTGAAATAAATAATTCTCTCTAATATTCTGACATTTCATATTCTTAAAATAAAGTCGTGATCTGAACTGACCCAAGACAGGGAATGTTTTCTACCATTAAATGTCAGGAATTGTGAAAAGTTGAGTTTAAATGTATTTGGCTAACGTGTATGAACACTTCACACTTCAACTACCATCAATAAGGACATTTATAAGTAATGTTAAAATTTGCATTAAGGAAAATTGTCAGTATTTACCTTGAAATTGTAGGTAAATTTTCTGGGACAATTTAGTTGAATTTTCCCATTTAAATTGAGCTTTTATTTTGGGTTTTCTGTGTGTTTTTGACAGTAGTTTCTCACCTCCCAGTGTGATTATTAAACCCCAAAAAGCTGAGTAAATATATAGTCTATATTTGCTGCACGCTTCAGAGCAGGACGTGATGATAACGATGTTTTCAAAGTACGAGCGTCCGGCTTCACACTTTCACTTAGAAGTGTGCAGCACACGCAGCCTTTTGTGGTTTAATGGCCCCTTTTCACAAACTGTGATGACACGTTTACGCCATCTTTAGCTGCGTTCCGACCTAAAATGTACTGGAAAACTGCATTGCAAAATTCCAGGTTTTCCAGGATGCGTGGGAACCCTGGTAAATGGGTAAAGTTGACCTCTCACCCCAGCTGTGGTGTCCATACTGGTGTCATCCTGGGGTCGTGACCCTGGAGCCTTACACCAGTCCACCGACAGGAAGTCAGAACCCTGAACATGAAGAACACAGCAGTGATGCATTAATACAGTCGTGCTGAAGGGGGCGCTCTGTGTGTGTGTGTGTGAGAGTGTAATGATGTCAGAAGAGTGATAAATATATCAGAGAGCAGCTGCACTAACAGCTGAAGAGAACAGCTAAACCTCACCCTAAGTTTAAAATAAAAAAACTTGAACGCAAGCATCAGTATTACGGATGTAAACAAACCCCTAACACTAAGTTTGACTAAGTATAATCGCTGCTCTCTTCCTTCTCAAGTGTGTGTATTGTCTTATCTCTGTTGACCTCGTGTCACACAGTAGCTCGACTGTTTTCACTGGAATGTGCCGATGTTTCTAAACACTTGTGTGGATGAACATCTCTGGCGTTTGTACCATCTCTCTCGCAGATGTTTGTGATTCCAGCGATCACAGACCCCCAGATCACATACACACAGATCTAATGTCACGCCCCAAAAATACCCCATGCCCTCAGGGGTAGTTTGGGGGGATATTTGGGCACTCCGGGTGTGTGTGTGGAGTTAGTAACACACACTGCATTCCTAAAGAGTTTACAGCCGCTCCTGCACATGCTCATATTCATATTCCATTCCTGTTCATAAACTTGGGATGACATCAGACTAGATCAGTGATAGTCACATTTCACACAACATGCTCCACTGATGGAAGAAGCTTGCTAAATTAAGAGTGTGTATGCGTTCAACTCACTGCGTGTGAGGTGTCTCTGTGTTGATTGTGACTGTGAACGCTCCCGATCTCTGTTTGAGAACTGGAGTGAGACGTTCCCCCAAAGAACGGCCTGCAAACACAAACATATGAACACATCTCAAAATCACACGATTGATCTTTTACTCTAAATCAGGGGTGTTCATGACGGCAGTTGCATGACCACTGGTTGAGGGTAGAGACAGATACTACACAAATAACGAGAATGTCAAAGATCACTTTTTAGTTTCGCATTGCGGCTTGTGCGTGCCGTTTGACTGATTGACAGGTGGCTTATGTGTGTGCGTAATGTGGATGCACATCTAAACTCTAAAATACAAGTCAAAACTCTTGGTGAGGTATTAATGTAAACAGTAATGTCTGTTGTATTACAAATTTATAAAATGTTAAACACAATCATATATATAAACTGGGAAAGTAGAGTAGACTGCATTTAGCATTTAAGGTATAAATGATAAATATATCAGCTGTTAGAAAGAGTATTCCAGCAAGAGATTTCCTTCCAGTTCTGTTCTCTCTATTGTAAATTAAATTAGTCAGACTACTGACAATCTCATCCTCTGTCTTTTAATGGCTATTGGAGCCCCAGCCCCAGTTGTCTAAATAGTTAGGCTGATTGGATTAGCATCTCTGTATCTGAATAGTTATGCTGATTGGATTAGGACTGGTAACAATCTAGAGTCTAGGGTGGGTTTCCTATGCCTGTATACATCATTTGCATGCTTTAAAGTTATCACCTGGGTGCTTTGTGTCTATCTCTAAGCACTGCCCTCTAAATGCATGTATAAATTACAATGTAAAGTTCCCTTAGTTAGATGTTGGTCCCTGCAGCTGCTGACAGCACGAATTTCTCAATAAAGAATCCTGCTTGAAGATACAACCGAGTCTCCTGGTCTTACCTTCTGAGTTTCCCACTCTCTAGAAGGATAAAAAGTTTACAACAGTTTTGGTGCCGTGACCCGGATAGAGCTACTCACCTGAATCCAGATTGAAACTTCAAGCTCAACAAAGATCTGACTGCATTCCAGCCTGAATCTTTCTTACAACCAAAGTTTGGTGAGTGCTACTCTATCCAAAAGAACCTTTAAGACCAGTACAAATCCTCTGCGCCGTCAGAGAAGGGTTAACAGACAGCTGTAGGTTTGGTTAACTAAGTTATCCTCTAAAATTGTCTTTTTAGAGAAGATTAGCATTAGCATTACGTGTTAATATTGGTTACCCTTTGTTGTTTTCAGGCAGGGAAGATTAGCATAAAAGGCTAATATTTTGTTTATCCTCTGTATCTGCAGAGAAGAATATTTGTTACCCTCTGTTTTTAGACAGAGAAGATTAGCATAAAGTGCTAGTAATTTGTGTTATCCTTTGCTTGGGTCAAAGAAGGTTAACAATAGTTGAACTGTGTTAACAAGTGTACCCTCTGTTGATCAGAGATGTTTTAGTGTTTGTTTGTGTGATAACAGAACAAAGAAAATCCACAAAATGTTTAAGAAAAGTGCTAGACTAATCCCCACAACTGAAAAAGGTGGTCTTGCGACTCCTTTGTGGTCAGATAGTGAATTCAAATCACTGTTAGGAGAACAACTGAACCTAATTGTCACTGAGAATGTTAGACAAGAACTAACTAAGAAATATGAGATTCATCCAGACAAGACTTGGTCAGTAGATGAGTGTAAAAAGGTACTAGGAGCAAGTATTCGCAAGAACAATGTGAAAGGCATTATCTGCTGCCACAGAGAATTTTGTTTAGCACTAGCTACTCAAGTGGACTGGCGACCTGTCCAGGGTGTCCCCCGCCTTTCGCCCAATGTTAGCTGGGATAGGCTCCAGCCCCCCGCGACCCTGTACACAGGATAAGCGGTTGACGATGGATGGATGGATGGATGGATGGATGGATGGATGGACTTGCTACACAACAGTCTAAGCATAACTCAGAGCTAGAGAAAGAGAACAAAGAGCTCCGTGCTAGAGTATCCTCTTTAACCAAGAAATTGAACCACAACAAAGCTGCAGAAAAAACTGTTGTAGAAGAAGTTAATCAGCCAGATAACATTTTCCCTGACTTACAAAATTTCTTTGAAACAGATGTAGCTCTCCAATCAGTAACTGCTGTGCCTGTAAATTCAGTCAATGTGTGTGGTGCTAGGAGACGATCTCAGGGAATTGAGGGAACTGAAAGTGTTTCTACCAACTCTTCTGTTGTCCAAATACAAACAGTCACAAAAGCGCTTGGACCTAAAGATATAGAGAGACTATCCCAGAGCTTACCATCAGCACGCACACAGTTTTCTGAATTTAGAAGAGCACTGATCAACAAAATGCGTCTATATGACATGTCGTTAACAGAAGTCACACAGTTGATGTCACAAATTTTGACTGAATCTGAATTCAACAGTTTTGAATCTGCAGTGACTTCTGAACTACAGCATGCCAGTAGAAGCGATATAAGAGAAGGTGTATTGAAAATTCTAAAGAATATCCTAGGACCCAAAATAGACTGGTCAAGAATCACTAGCTGTGTACAAAAGAAAGAAGAAACTGTGAGTGAATACACTGAAAGGTTTTGTCAGTCAGCTGTAACTTACAGTGGAATTGTTGATAATTCTGAAAGTGTGTTAGATGACAAGGGACCCCTAGTCCGCATCTGGTCAGATGGCCTTTTAGCTGAGTACAGAAGAGCCTTGCCATTCCTAGATCTCACTTGGTCTAACAGAACTCTCAGAAGTAATTTAGACAGGTTGGCTACATGGGAAAGAGATGCTGATGTTAAAGCCAAAGTGAGAGTAGCAGCAGCAGCTACATTTAGCACAGAAAAACAAAAACACAGGTGGTCTAAAAAAGAAGGCAAATGCCACTACTGTGTAAAATTAGGACATTGGGAGAAAGAGTGTAGGAAGAAGTTACAAGATGCAAATAGAAATGCTATGCATAATTCTGCTCCTCCCCCGCCTGCTTACAACCCTGAAGCAGTTCAGCAAGTGTCCACTGAAACTTTAGGACAGATCGTTCAGGCTCTTCTAAGAGCACAACAAGACCAGGAAAAAAAACGAATTGTTGGGGCTGTGAGTAGCTACCTTTCCCCTGTGATCCACCATAATGACAAAAGAATTTTTGTGAAAGGTAGCATATGAGAGAAAGAGATTGATTTTTTGCTTGATACAGGTGCAGAAATTACAGTAATTCCTACAAAATTGGCTAAAGGTTTAGACATCCCGTACAAGAAAACCAAACTTTCTTTAACTGGCGTAATAGGTGAAGATTCTGTTTTGTATGAAACCCCGCCCATAGAGGTACAATTTGGCACGAAAACTCTGACTACAAAACTGCTATGTGCTCCATTAAATACAGGTGCAATTTTAGGCATGGATCTCCTGAGACAAGTACATCTAACTTTAGACATGTCCTCAGAATCTGCTAGCATTAAAATTTGCTCAGCACAATTTCTACCAATAATGCAATCCCTCCAGAGTATGCTTACAGAATCATCCAATTTGGGCTAAAGACAAGGATGATTGTGGTTTGTTGACAGGTGTAGAACCAGTCAAATTGACAGGAACTCCACCTCCGGTCACCAAACAATATCCAATCAATAAGGAAGCTATACAGGGGATCAAACCTATTGTAGAAAAGTTGCTGACGCAAGGAGTGCTAGTTAAAACCAACAGTCCATGTAATTCACCCATATGGCCTATCAAGAAGTCCAATGCAACATGGAGACTTACAATAGACTACAGAGTAGCCAATAAACATATTGATAAAATCACCCCTCTAGTGGCAGATCCTTCTACAATTTGTAATGGCTTGCCATTGGAGTGTAAGATTTTTCAGTAATTGATATGTCGAATGGATTCTTTTCTGTACCGTTGCACTCTGACAGCCAGCCATGGTTAGCGTTTACAGTTGACTATGAACAATACCAGTGGACACGTTTGCCACAGGGATTTCAAAACTCCCCAACTATATACCATCAGGCTGTCAGACGTGATTTGTGTGACCCAGAATGTCCGGTAAAACAGTCCACTATGATCCAATATGTCGATGATATTTTGATTGCCTCAACAGATCACGAGGTACATCAAACTGAATTGGCAGCATTGTTGGACTATTTGCATAAAAAAGGACACAAATGCAGTTTTCACAAAGCTCAAATAGCTAAAAAGTAAGTCATATTTCTGGGTCAAACAATTGGTGCAGGAAATAGATCCATTACCCAGGATCGAGCGGCTTCAGTCAAATCCATACCTCCGCCTACTACCATTAAAACACTCCGCTCATTTTTAGGAACAGCAGGTTACCGTAGACCGTGGATTGAAGAATATGCCTCGATTGCTCAGCCTCTCTATGACTTGTTAAAAGGCCATGGTAAAGATTCAGATACTGTTTGTATGGAAGAACTTCACCTCAAAGCGTTCAATGATTTGAAGAGAGCACTATGTCAAGCACCAGCATTGGGAATTGCACAAACTGATAGACCCTTTGTTCTTTATGTCCATGAACATTTAAGCTTCATGACTGCATGTTTAATGCAAGATCATGGGGGCAGTTTACGCTCAATTCATTACTATTCTGGTAAACTTGACATAGTCAGCTCAAGGTATGGGCCCATGCCTCAGAGCAGTACAGGCAGTTCATCTAGCGCTTCAGGCTTCATCAGGAATGGTGTTAGGACAGACTGTAAACGTAAGATGCCCTCACGCAGTGTCCGCACTAATGAATCAAGCAAAAGTCACTTCTGTCACTTCCTCTCGTTGGGGAAATTGGTTAGCAACTCTCACAGCCCCGAATATAGTGCTACAGCGTGCACCAGTCACGAACCCATCTTCATGTATGATGTCTGCAATGACTGAAGTTTTGTTAGAGGATGAAGGCGAAATGACACATGATTGTGTTACGCTTACATATACATCTACGAGTGAAGTAAAAGAAACTCCCATAGAGAATTCAGAATTTGAGTTGTTTGTTGATGGGTCAGCTCAAGTAATTGAAGGTAACAGACGAGCAGGTTATGCAGTAACATCCACCACTGAAGTGGTTGCTTCAGGTCGTCTTCCAGATCATTTTTCAGCACAAGCTAAAGAACTAGTAGCCTTAATAAGAGCATGCACACTAGCTTCAGGATCAGTTGCAAATATCTACACAGATTCCAGGTATGCTTTTGGGGTCATTCATGATTTTGGTATCATTTGGCAAACCAGACAGTTTCTAACTTCTGCTGGATGCCCCATTAAGCATGCTGGATTAGTGAAAGATCTAATGTTTGCCATGAAACTTCCAAAGGAATTGGCAGTAATCAAAGTGAAAGCACATCTCACCACTAATACAATGGAAGCTAAAGGTAATGCTCTTGCTGATGTAGCAGCTAAACAAGCTTGATCCTATGCAACTGTACAAGTGTGTTCAGGTAGTATAGCACAGAAGACAATTCTGCCTCCTGAATCAATAATTGATCTGTACAAAGACGTTCCTCTGTATGAAGCATGGACATGGTTAGACAAAGGAGCCACAGTGGATTCATCTGGCTGCTGGACCAAAGGGGGAAAGTATGTTGCTCCGAATCACTGCTGCCATATTTGGCTCAACAAATACACAATTTGGGTCACAGTGGTCCAGCAACAATGAATCACAGGTTCTCTAATCAATGGTGGAATCCAAAATTCAGAAATGTAGCCACTGAAACAGCAAAGAGGTGTGTTACATGTCAGAAAAATAATGAGGTACCAGCAGCTACTACATCAGCAATACATACCCCAGCTCCACCAGGACCATTTAGGTCACCTGCAAGTTGACTACATATCATTGCCTCCGTGTAAGGGAAAAACTGACGTTTTGGTAGTAATAGATAAGTTCTCTAGATGGGTAGAAGCTTATGCAACAGGGCGTGCTACAGCTGCACATACTGCTAAATGTCTTGTCACTGATTTCATACCCAGATGGGGATTACCAGATTTCATTGACTCAGATCAAGGTACACACTTCACAGGACAGGTAGTCAAGGAAGTGTCTAGAATGTTGAAGATTTAGTGGAATCTTCACTGCCCATACAGACCACAAGCATCAGGACAGGTTGAATGATGTAACAGAACAATTAAAACCAGGCTAAGCAAAATGCATCAGGAAGGAGTACCATGGGTAGAAGCGCTGCCAGCAGTACTGTGTAGTATGAGAGCGTCACCTAACAGATCAGTAGGACTGAGCCCTCATGAGATTATTACTGGACGCCCAATGCAAATGCCAGGTGTGACTGATCTTAGAAATGCTGATGTACACATTGCCTCAGATGCCCTGATCGCTTACTGTGAAAACCTCACAAAGGCAGTACAGAGTGCCAAAGAGAGAGTTGAGTCGTGTTGGCAAACTCCACCAGAAGGTGGACACACAATCATCCCAGGTCAATGGGTCATGATAAAGACATTCAGAAATAAGCCATTAGAGCCTAAGTGGCACGGACCACATCAAGTGATGTTGATTACAGCAGCTGCAGTATTGTGTCAGGAAAGAAAACCTGGACTCATGTGTCACACTGCAAAGTTGTTCCCCACCTACAGGGATAGGATAGGACACAGACCAGTGAGGAGCCCAGGGAAGAACCGAATGCCATATGCATCGGGGACAAACCCTGTGGTGAAGACTCCCTCATAGGCCTTCCCCATCCACTAGTCCATCCTTACCTCACTGTTCTTTAGGTGTCAAAGGAATTATGAAATAGGGAAAGAAGGAACAACATTAGCAGACTCAGAAAAGGACACAACCGGGTGTTTGAACAAATACTGCTCTACTGTCTTTTGTTTTTCTTTCTACCCTCTTTGCAGATACCACTTGATGGCTGTCCCGAGACCCATGGGCATCGACCTCCTCACCTGTGTATGAGGCCACAACTTCCAGAAAACAACTAGACCCACTGCCAAGCCCAGTATCACAAGAAGAACGAAAAAAAAAAATAAATAAAAAAATACACAACACAGAGACTCACATACGGAATCTTCAGTCATCCATCAACATGATCAAGATTGTCACATTTCTAACCATTATGGACATTGCACAAAGTGTGGACTCCAGAAACAACATATTCTTAGAGCTGATGAATATGTCAAGAAGTGCCTTGTTTGCAGGAAAGGACGTTTGCATGCCACACGCACCCTCAGTAGGAGCAGGAATCCCATGGGTGGCACACCCTATCTCCAAATGTGACACGTGTCCCTTCTTTGATCATCATACCAGTGGATTATACAACAAGGATACATATCACAATGTAACAATTCCTCCACCCTCTCCATGTTGCATTCCTGGATTACCATCCTGCAACCTAACTTCAGCTCCTCCCATTATGACAGATCTACTTTTGCCAATGACTTTTCCTTGGTGTATGGAAAATTATGCTCCAGCCTCGACTCCCTTGGGTGAAATTCCTCGTGAACTTTGCAGCTTTGTGGTCGAATTGAGAACAAAATCCCATGTAGACATTACTCCATCAGCAGGAAAAGAGGACAAAGACTTAGAAGAGTGTCTCCACAGGACACCATCCCTTCCAAAACTCTTGGCAATAAATCAGTGGTGTATGATTCCTCCACCGACTGGCATTTTTTGATTATGTGGAACTTCTGTCTACAATATTCTACCCAGTCGATTCAATGGCAGGTGCACCCTGGTTTATGTTTTACCGGCTATCAGAGAAAATACACACTCCACCCCAAGCTCTACACATTTACAAAATTCACCACCTTCCACAAACAAAGAAGATGGCTGCATTCCAGGACTCACTTGTGCACAAACATGGTGGTCGAGAACTCTTGGAGCAATAATCCCGTCTTGTGTCATGCAGGCCCTTGATCAAGTCAGAAGCTTATCAAATTCTGTACAGAAATTGGCCAATGATATGGCTTTGGCCCTTGGTAACATCAAGGACACTCTCGCTTCGCACAAGATAATGATCTTACAGAACAGAGTGGCCTTGGATTACATTCTAGCAACGCAAGGGGGAGCCTGCACCATTATCGGCCCCGAGTGCTGCACCGGTTTAATGGATCCAACAGAGAACTTGAACAAAATCCAACAAGACATTGTTGATCTTGCAGCAAATTTACATCAGATGACTGAAAATAATTCTTCATGGTTTGGAAACTTGCTAGGTAAACAATGGCTGTGGATAAAGGAAATAGCAATTCTGCTGTTCTTTTTCCTACTGGTGTACTATTTATGCGTCCACAGTATCAAGTGTTTCATTCAACAAATGACTCAAGCACCTCACGAGAAAATAACAGTTCCAACCAGAAAAGATTATTACCCATAAGAAATTCACGGACCCTAATTGCATGTTTGTTCTGTGTCAGCATGCAATCACAGAAAAAAACAACACAGAGCAAGTGCTATGTGCCTGTAACGATCACAAGTTACAAGAATGAACTTTTAAGTGTCTAAATTTTTATTTTGTGAGAGTTATTAGAACTCTCAAAGGGGAATTGTTGTATTACAAATTTATAAAATGTTAAACACAATCATATATATAAACTGGGAAAGTAGAGTAGACTGCATTTAGCATTTAAGGTATAAATGATAAATATATCAGCTGTTAGAAAGAGTATTCCAGCAAGAGATTTCCTTCCAGTTCTGTTCTCTCTATTGTAAATTAAATTAGTCAGACTACTGACAATCTCATCCTCTGTCTTTTAATGGCTATTGGAGCCCCAGCCCCAGTTGTCTAAATAGTTAGGCTGATTGGATTAGCATCTCTGTATCTGAATAGTTATGCTGATTGGATTAGGACTGGTAACAATCTAGAGTCTAGGGTGGGTTTCCTATGCCTGTATACATCATTTGCATGCTTTAAAGTTATCACCTGGGTGCTTTGTGTCTATCTCTAAGCACTGCCCTCTAAATGCATGTATAAATTACAATGTAAAGTTCCCTTAGTTAGATGTTGGTCCCTGCAGCTGCTGACAGCACGAATTTCTCAATAAAGAATCCTGCTTGAAGATACAACCGAGTCTCCTGGTCTTACCTTCTGAGTTTCCCACTCTCTAGAAGGATAAAAAGTTTACAACATGTCTAAAGTGAACATAATCAACGGGACAAAATCGGAATTTTGGAACCCTCCAAAAAGTCAAATATCCACTTGACTTCCTATTAAACAAATCCCATTTTCCAAAACTTCCCCGCCATCTCCCCGCACCACTCCCGAAACAAGGGTGCCCCAGCCGTCTTCCACCCCCTAAGAGTGATTCGCCTGGCAACCATAACTCCGGCCAGGACTCAACCTTTCAAGTGGCTATCCCCAAATTTAACAACCGCCCCACCACCCAAAATGTAGTCTGGGGTGGAATCTTCAACCAAAATTCACGTATCTTAACACATCCCCAAAAAACATGGGTTGTGTCCCATCTTCCCATCTTCTGATTGGCATCACCAGCTGGTGGGCGTGTCTTTAAGACCAAGCCTATACAATCTAGAGGAGGTCCAATAGAATCAATATAAAATCTTAAATGGCATCAGGTGCACCCTTGAGTCTCTACATGCAGACTTGATGTTTTAAAGTAACCTACCCCACACCCCGTCCTCCAATACCAAGTTTAAATCGTTCTCCCATAATCTCTTGAGAGATGTTAAAGCTCCGCCCCCCCAGACTCTGAATTATCAGGGAGTAATACACTGATGCCTCATGACCGTTTCCAAAAGCAGTAATCACCCCTCCCATAGGATCTGCCGCTTTAGGGGGGTGTAAACTACTCCCAAAAACAGTACAGAGCCCCCTCACAATCCACTCTGACCAACAGAACGGGGACTTATTAACACATAATTTGGGGTTCAGCCACATGTTCGAGGGAACATTTGAATAAATGTCCGAATTAAAGACTCCGAGTGTAAATGTGAGATAAAGGGGTGTGGCTTAACTTCTCCGGTTAGTTTGATAGAAAGGTTTTGCAATGGCGAAATAGGGGCAAGAACTTCCTGTTCAATACAGAACCAGGGAGGGGCTCTCTCAGGTGGAAGCGACCAATGAAAAATGTATGAATGCATAATAATAAATGCTTGACATTATAACTGAAATAAACCCAAATTGAATTGAAATCTGAATCAAATCGATTCAGTAAATCTAAACCGTTACAGATGCTTACACCACCAGTCAAACGTTCGGACACACTCGACTGAAATCACTGTTCTAGGAAGATAATATCTGAAAGAGTTCAAAATCCTCGTGCTCTGGAGACGTTAGAAGACACTTACGTGCTAAAGCTGAAGCCCCCGTGGAGGCCTCGAGCCCGGGAGTCGATTCGGTCGTAGAAATGAGGGAAATTCGCCGAGAAATGTTGACAATGCTGGCGAAGGTCGTTGCTGACTTGGAGGATCTTGAATAATAGTAATATGACAATCGATCACAGCCATGGAGACGAAATTCTCTGAGAGGGTTACAAGAGTGTCGGATGTCGAGAAACGGATCGATTGTCTGGAGTCATCGGAGAGGGAGTTAGCTGCTAATCCGCTAGCGACCAAGATAGACTTGGAGCGTGTCTGGGAAAAGTTGGAAGACTTTGGCTAATCGTAGCCGGCGAAACAATGTCCGAATTGTTGGAATTACTAAAGACGTTGAAGGTCGAGATATGGTGAAATTCCTGGACGGGCTCTTCCCGAGTCTGCTCGACATAAGCTGGAAATCGAGCGAGCTCACAGAGTCCCGGCCCGGTGATCTGCGGAGGGAGATGGGCCCTGATCAATTCTGGTCACATTTCCGAGATCATCTGATGAAGATCTCATGTTGAGCCGAGGAGTATCGGAAGGCTTTCTAGGGAAGATCCACAGCATTTTCTTGTTCCCAAACTTTGCGAATTCGACAAGAGAGAAACGGGAGCGATTCCACGAATGCAAGAAACTCTTACATCAACGGAAGGTCGCTTTTGCACTGATGTTCCCGGCCAAATTGAGAATAGATACTAAGGATGGCCGTAAAACATTCACATGTCCCCAGCAAGCGATGTCCTTCATAAAGTCATTATGTGGTACTCACGTTGCAGCACATAACAAACTGGGTCTGAACCAGTGTTATGATCACAGACAGACTGTTTTAAGGGGATGGAAGTCAGCTGGAGCGCCCTCATTTCAAGAACGGTGCACGGAGATGGGGAGGATGGCGGCTGGAAGTGTTATGGAGATGGCTGGGGAATTGGGATTCCTTTGATGGGAAATGGGGCAGCTATTTGGCATTTTTGGAGGGAGACCTGAACAGTCATATGATGTCATACGGATCATATTATTATGAG